>NC_090250.1:50503481-50590981 GCF_037325665.1 Littorina saxatilis | reverse complement strand
ATAATAATAATAATGCATAATATTTCTATAGCGCATGTATCCAGGGTTTAACCCTGCTGAAAGCGCTGTACAATCAAAATACAAACATCAAACAAACTAACAAAACAAGGAACTTAGTCGATAAATATCGACAGGGGGCCGACAAATGGTTTAAATGGGAAATGTGTGTATATGGGTGTGGGTTTGAAACAAACAAACAAACCAACCCTTGTGAACCCCGGGCCGCAGGCCTTCGATGTAGTGATTGAAAAAAAAGGATGTTCTCAAATGGTTCAATTCTCATTTGGTCTGATTCTCAAATGGTACCGGTATACTCCCCCCCCCCCCCCCCTGGCCGCAGGCCTAGGAGTAAAATTTTATAGACACTGACCTTCTTCCCAGGGGTCATTGACCCAGTTTTAGCTATGAGAGGTGGTTCGCCCAGAGGCTGTAGAGTATACTGGGGCGGTCTCTTTGATGTCTTGAGAGGAAACTTGGCCAGGGTAGTACATGCACCAGAACTGGTGGACACCAAGGACAAACATGAAATCGAAGCAGTTTGCTTTCAGAGAGAACGGTTGTCAGCAACTCAAACTTCTCTGTTTTCTTTTTTTTTTTAAATCTGACTTTCTTTGTGGCCCCCTGACTCCGCCCCCTCCCTCTGTAAGGACCCCCCTCCACAAGGACCGATTTTTGTCAACATTTTAAAGGTCGCTAGAGAGGGGTTCCACTGTATGACCTAACCGCTGCTGGCAGACGGCCTCAATCTTCACGCGCAAAGACGAGATTAATAGGTGCTCGGTTTTGGTATTTTGAATTACATTACATTAAACCTTTGTTGGGTTTCATGGTCATGGCAACAGCCATAATAATATTACATGATGTATAATATCATATTTCAGCATATGTGAATTACATGTCATCATACTAAACTGTCATACATTTTTATTCCTACATTATTCTGATTGATCACAACCAAACCTACTATCATTGGACACATCCAAATGCAAGCGCCTGTTCTTGACAATTTCTCTCTGATCTAAATATAAAATCAGTGCAATTTCCTGGGTCGGGCTTTGCCACAGACACTCACGGTTTGGCCTGTAGGTAAAATGTACAATGTATTTTCTGATTTGTGCACAAAAGCTTTTTTTCTTTTTTCTTTTTTTTAACATAACAATGTTTAATGTCACTGTATGTTTAAAAGACCATGGTCATATTTGTAAAAAAAATGTTAAATTAGAAAATAAATAACATTTTGGTTCATGATTTTTCCTACACCTGTGCTAAAAATAAGAAATAAAAATGTCGGGTATATAAGTCACTCAAATACAGCTAGGTATGAATGGCTCGGTTTGAGTTTGTTGCAGTTGACCCTGCACAATGCGACATATCATGTTTTTGTTGAACAATTTTGACGTCACCCCTCCCATAGGGTGACGTATTTCACAACTTCCTGTGTTACACAAACTCTGTGATGACCAATTTTGACGTCACCCCTCCCATAGGGTGACGGATTTCACAACTTTCTACAGATGAACAATTTTGACGTCACCCCTCCCATAGGGTGACGGATGTCACAACTTCCTGTGTACACAAACTGATGACGTATTTCACAACAAAATGGCGCTGCCCATGGTCAACCTCGAAACTATCCGTATAGAATGGGGGCGTCCTCGCCCCCATAACAAGCAAACAAAAAACCAGCACACACAAAAACCAACACAACGCCAACTCACCAAAACAAACAAGCAAAACACTTTTTCAAACAAGCAAGAATGACCATGTCTTTGTGACAATACGTGCATTGCGAAATCGCGATTTCCATTGTGTAGAAGGCATGCATGCCTACCCGTGTCTGCTGCAGTCCTCTTACATTAGCTTGGACTGATACCAAAGAGGAGAAAATTACCAAACTTTTTTGAGGGAGTTTTGAACATAATGAACTGTTCTGCTACCCTCCAGCCATTCTTTTCCCTTTCAAACTCCCTTCCGACCACACAACCCACAATTACACTTTAGAAATAAATCAGGGCAAAAAACACCGTAAAACATACAAGCGGGAAATTTGACGTCCGCGGTTGGAAGAGTAGCCAGGCGTGCGGTATGAAAATCACAGAAAGGGAACCCTCAGGGGCAAGGGAGGGAAGCGAGACGAAGGCAAGGGACGCAACTCATCGCGCCGTTTCTAACGTCACCCGAGGGAGAAAGTGTGTCGTCTGCAACAGCAAAAGGTTCAGTGTGGGGGAAAACACGACCCAGCCAGTCATGAGAAGGGGGACAAGTTGGAGGAAATCTACCCTAAATCACACGTATGACAGCTAATCCTCTCGCCAGTGCTGCCATCTCGCCACACAAAATGGAAACCGACGGGAAGACAATCTGGAAAGAAGCCCATCCGTGGCAAGGGAGACAATCTGCGGCGAAATTTTGACTGTGTGACACCATTGTGTGAGTAAAATGTGTCATTGGAAGTCGATCACGCCCAAGACACGTGCGGAGGTTGAGGGGGGGGGGGGGGGGAGGGGGTATGGTTGTAGCATTGGTTTCAATCTTGTCTGATGAGGGACTAAAAACTGTCAGCGCTGCAGAGTTTCTGAACGGCGGCAATGATATTCTACTGTTAAGCGTAGCAGAATTTCACCACTTACCTGAAACTGCTACGATTACAGATTTTATGAACAATATCTTTTTTTCACAGCAAGTATAAAATCACAAGAACTAAAGACTACATTGTACGATAATGCTTAAATGAAAGAAGATAATTTGGACGTGAAATATAGAAGATGAAACTATTAGTATTGGTCCCCACTACATGCTTTCAAGTACTACCATTTTGTAAAATATGCTTATGTGAAACAGAAGCTACGAATAGAAATGCGTTCAGCAAGTATTACCAAACAGTAAAAAATTTGCAAAATGAATGCAGTTTTAGGCTTAAATCGGTATACATTATATTACTAATTCCATTTTTTTAATAACAACAATAATACTAATGAAAGCTTAATATACATCGCAAATCAGAGCAAAATTGCGTGCTCTCTACGCGTTACATATTATAACTGTGAATAACAACACACTATTTCAACATTCAATATACATAGTTATCAATTCCAACATAATAGTACAATAAACTAATTTCATCAGATCGTCATTGGAACAATATCATCCAGGCACACAAATGCACAAGAAAAAACCCATGTGACAACCGTATACCTGGTAAAGACAATAAACAAATTAAATGTACAATCCACATTTGTCGTCTACCGATACTATATATCTATCTACAAACATTGCAGAACAAAATAATTCTTTTTGGTTCTTCCTTTTTCTTTTCTGTTTATTACGAAAACAGTTCGATTTTTGTTTACTTGTATTTTTTGTTTTATTTTGTTTTAAATTAAACAATAATACAAACTCTTCCGGCGTAACTTTTTACTGGCTTGATTTGGCAAGCCCGTTAATGTCCTTGATAGCTTAAGAGGCCTGTGAAGACACACAAAAACAAGAAATTCCTCCGAGGTAGGAAAAACACCCCCGTTGGTCAAAGGGAAATAACCATTCTCACTGCCACCAACTGAGAAGGTTATTTCCCTTTCACCATTAATATCTCCCTCTATAAGTCCTTGTAGAATCTTAATCCACCAATAACTCCCTAACCGTGTGTTTGACTGGTCCCAATTTTTATAAGGACCGTCTCAGGAATGTATAGAACCTGTTCACCAAGTTTGGTGACGATCGGTCCGTTCATTCTTGAGATCTATATGCGAACACAAACACACAAACACACAAACACACAAACACACAAACACATCGACCGAAACCTATACACACCCCTATACCGGGGGTGTAAACACATTTGATGGCACATTTCGTTGATAGTACAGATAAGTGTTTTTCTAATTCTCGTTGTTGTTTTTCCTTTTTTAGTTGCCTGTTTCCTGAAGTTCTGTAACGGTCTGGAATAACAGACATTAAAACTGCAAGACAAAGCGAAACGAAGCTAACATCTCAGGTACCACGCCTTTATTTCCATCCAAATTGCCATATTCCATTTGCAGACGCTAATGTCTCAAGTTTCCAAAGTTTTTAACTCGTTTAAAACTCCAAATTCTCTGGTACAGACAAAAAGCAGCAAGCAGATAACTTTGAATAGAATTAGTTTACCTTGGCTGTTAGAGGTAGAACACGTGCACACAAACGCACATACAGACACAGACACACACACACCTATACAAATTCACACAGACAGACAGACAGACACACACACACACACACACACACCGCTGTGACACACTGACACACACACACACACACACACCGC
Organism: Littorina saxatilis; assembly: GCF_037325665.1. Classification (NCBI taxonomy): domain Eukaryota; kingdom Metazoa; phylum Mollusca; class Gastropoda; order Littorinimorpha; family Littorinidae; genus Littorina; species Littorina saxatilis. Next base: position 50,586,678 of record NC_090250.1, on the reverse strand, counting down.
TGTGACACACACACACCGCTGTGACACACACACACACACACACACACACCGGCACACACACACTCGCGCGCGCCCGCACGGACACACTCACGTATGTACAAAGGCACTCACGAGAAGAGAGAGAGAGAGAGAGAGAGAGAGAGAGAGAGAGAGAGAGAGAGCTATTGATAAAGAAAACGCACAGACAGACTGACAGATAGACAGACAGACAGACAGACAGACACACACACACACGCACACACACGCTCCCCCCATCCCCCCCCCCCCACACACAGTAACACCACCACCCCCCCCCCCCGCACACACGCACATACACACGTCCGACACACACATCCACACACACACACACACACACACCAGTAAAATCCAATGGGCAGCCATTACACCGCATCAGCGAGGAACTACAAAGCGAAGTTGAAGCCAAACAGGAATCGTCAATTTCATTATTGTTTTTGCAGAAGAGCAGAGCGCAGAGGATAAAATTGTGAAACCACTCAGAAGAGGAGGCTGTCTCCTTGTCTGCGAGGCAACATTATTGCCCAAGGCGGTTGTCTTAGATTTGGAAACAACGGGAGAGGATTTTGTTTTTGCTTTGTTTCTATCACTTTTCTTCTAGCTCTTTTGATTTTGCCCTTTTCCCCGGCCGTGAATCCCCCTCTCCGCTGCCTTTCCCCGCGCCTTTCTAAGGTTGTACGAGATTTAGAGGGAAAAGCCTATACTCACTCCTGTCTCTTCCTTCCCCCACAGTGCGTGGTCAAGTCGGAGATAGTCTTCTGTTTTGGGCTCATAATGCAAAACACGTGTCTTTGCACTCTTAGACCCTGCCACACACACACACACACACACACAGACACACACACACACAGACACACACACACACACACACACACACACAAACACACACACACACACACACACAAACACACACACACACACACACACATATATATATATATACACACATACACACAAACACACACACACAGCCACATACCCACACACACACACACATACACACACTGATACACCCCCCACCCGAGGTCCCCCTTTCCTCATTTTTTTCTCTGTAACCTCTCCCTTTCTGTCCCCCCCCCCCCCCCCCAACCCCTTCCCCTTCCCACAACGAACACCCCCACCCTCAGCCCGTGGCCAAGTCGGAGACTGTCTCCTGTTTTGTGCTCATAATACAAGCACGCATCTTTGGCATTTTCAGACTGATATTGCTCTTAGGCCTTAATGCGCCACACCAAGCCTCATATTTGAACCGCCTCGGGGTCCGGTCCGGGGACAGCCTTGTAAAGAGGAATTGTTTATTAGATTGCTTTTCGTTTTGAACTCTGGCAGTACTCTTCCTTTTTGGGGCCGTGGCGTCGGGCGGCGGAGACTGACTTCAGTTTCGGCTTCGCTAAGTTCTGGAGACAAACTCTGAGACTATAAACTGTGCGCAACGCAAGAATAGAGGGTATACATTCAATCGTTTACAACCCCATACAAATACTGCAGATTTATTTCCGAACATCGTCTCTCGGCACTCACCTTTTGGTAACAAAACAAACTTTGCGAAGTCTTCGCGAAGTCAGCTTCAGGTTCAATAAAGGACAGCCTTAAAAGTCAAAACGGGTCCATGGTGAGATACCGGATGTTCCTCACAAGAAGGAGCTTAGCTTTAAGAGACCACACCAAAACACTCACACAATACAGCGGAATCATAAACGCAGAGAGCGATATGGTGAGAAAGATAAACCAAGAGTAGAGGGGTTTGAAAATGTCCACAACTGTTTATTATCGCGGCGAACATTAGTACAGGGTTTTGTTGTCAATGGTTTCAGTAACTAGATACTGTCATTTCGTCCTCTCACGGTCTGACAGAGGTATGCGAAGGTGTAAAAGGTCTATAGTTTCTTGCTTTGTCAACGATTTGAAAAGACTCAGCAGCCGTGTGAAAGACAAATATACCATAATGTGAACCTTGAGAATGATATACTGTACTGAAGACTCAGTAAACTTACCTGGGTCCGAACTGTCTGTGTATAAAAGTGGGTGTTTAGTAATGAAGCTCCAAGTGCCGAAAGAAACTTTGTTGGTGTTTGTTTGAATGTTTTTCAGCAAAAATGTGTGTTAAAAATAAATTACACATTCAAAGAATCAACATTTTCCACAAGTAATTTCTGGATTGGATTCCTAATTCTGCAGCAGATGAAGGACTCCATTTATAATGTGCTCAGATTTTTTTTTGTTTACGGATGTTGTTTCTTTTTTTTTAATTTAATGAAACTGCTAAGACTTCTTTTTTATCTTCACCTTCTGAATCGAATTGGTCATAAGCTAAAATGCTTTGTCTTTCAACCTGCCTCATAAGAAACTGATACTACTTATAACATACACAGCTAGACAGGGCAAGAACATATGAGTTTTCTATTGGCATACACAAATACGAAACAGAGAAAGAGAGGGAGAGAGAGCTATAAGAGAGAGCTGAACTGCACTGAACTTTATTTCACAAGGATTAAGATTTAAGGCTTGGCCATTTCTTACAATCTGTCCTTGAGACGCACAAACACACAACAACAAAATTAAAAAGATAGGAGGAAAAATTATTGACTATGATGATGATGATGATGATGATGATGGTGATGATGATGATGATGATGATGATGATGATGATGATAGAGAGAGAACGAACTTTATTACTCAAGGATGGAGATTTTAGGCTCACGCCTAGTCTTACAATCTGTCCCTGCTAAACTAAGACATAAAAATAGAGACAATAAAAGGACAATCATCAATCACAATCATACAGTATTACAAACTACAACATTACCTATACGTATACATAATGCATAACAGAACATTGAAAAGTACATGTATGTCAATACAATACAAAGGAAAAGAAAAGTCGACTCGCACACACACGCGCGCCGTATGCCTGCAATCACGCTCGCACACAATCCAACACACACTCGCACACACCCCCTCCCCTCCACAAACACACACCCGCACACACACACACACACGTACATACACACGCACACACAACCTCATCATCATCATCATCATCATCATCATCATCATCATCATCATCATCATCATCATCATCATCATCATCATCATCATCATCATCATCTTCGTTATCTTCGTCAACATTATTATCAGCATCATCATTTGGCTGAACAAAATGTATAGAGGTTATGATAGTGATGCATTCTTGCTTCTGGTGATTAAATAAAATAGGAACAGCTTCAGAATGGGGCTGTTCGTGACAACAGAATATTTGCGAAGTTGCGATTTGAAGTGTTTAATCGTGCTTGACCCCTTTATCTGACATGGTAGCGAATTCCAAATAGTTGAGCCCGAAAACGCTAAACTGGTTTTGTATAAATCAATACGGAGTAGTGGGGAAATTAATTTGTTAGAGCCATATCTGCCTGATGCTTTCTGAAATAAAGAGAGAGAGAGAGAGAGAGAGAGAGAGAGAGAGAGAGAGAGAGGAGAGAGAGAGAGAGAGAGAGAGAGCGAGAGAGAGAGAGAGAGAGAGAGAGAGAGAGAGAGAGAGAGAGAGAGAGAGAGAGAGAGAGAGAGCGAGAGCGAGAGAGCACTAACACAGAACTAATGCGTGTCTCTATAATTTTCCACCTATTTGGGTCGCCAACTTATGCTGAACTGTTTTCAACAAAATAATTTATTCGTATTCCATTCAAACAAAAACTACGTATCTAGTTACCTGTAATCTTTCTTTTTGACGGCCCCTTACAGGGAGACAACTTCGCCTTGAAAGGGGAGTAATCTTCCCTGAATGAAGCGAATCAAATGTAAAAGTTGTGTGGGACCATGTGATTTTATCAACATGTGATAAAGATGCAAAGAGTCCAGAGAAATAAAATTCCTATCAAAAATGTTTGTCGTTTCATCTCGTGTATTTTGATCCCTCCTTTATTGAATGAGCCGTGTGTGTTTGAAGACGAAGCCGTGTCTGGTCCAAAGATCTAGAGTTTGCGAAATGTGTTAGTTCTGAAAATACGAGTGTATACATTTTTATGGTTTATTGCTCTCCGGGTGCAGTTTCTCAGGAGAATGAGTCTGCTTTCCAGGCCTGTGTAGAGTTATGGAAATTTACTGTTGTTGTTTTATTATATTGTGTCATTTTCTGTCGCTGTTTCTGTGCTTAAAAACACTTCTGTTTGAAAGTTATTGCTTTTTGATGTTCTCACACTTTTTGCAAGAGCTGAGTCTTGAGAAATAATTACTGTTATGTGAGTGCGTGCGTGCGCATGCATCTATATTTCCAGACTGTGTTGTGTGTGCGTGCGCAGTGTGTGTTACGTTAACTGCGTTGTTTAAAAAAAGCTTAGCTGGGCTATATTTTTGTACGTGCTTTCAAGTAATAGGCTAAGTCAATCAGATTCACTGCACCGCAAGTCTTCAGATGTTCTTACTTATTCCTTTCGTCTGGTTTACCAATACGCTGAAGTTTACTTTTAATTTCTCTTTCTTTCATTTTTTGCGTCGGAAGTTAAATCAGATGAAAGAAATTAGAACAACAACAAACTGCATCTTCTGTGACTGGATTTAAAGAACGACGAAATGTCACCTTTCATTTTGTTACTTCTCCCCCCCCCCCACACCCCCCCCCCCCCAATTTACACTCACGAAGCACCTGGCCCCTTCCGCTTTCCGCCCTCCATTTCTTTTCCTCCGCTAATCTCCGACCCTGCCTCAACCCCCCCCCCCTCCTCCTCCTATCTTATCCCCCCCAACCCTGCCTATTATTTTTTGAAGTGAGTGTATATACGATTGCAACAAGCGCGGCCGTAAACAAACGTGACAGTTCGCACGTGCGCAGAAATGGAGCATATGGCGCGCAGACCTGAAAATGAATGTCTTGATGAGGATGGAGCGCTTGTAGATATCATAAAGATTGTCTCTTTCCCTGCGCGCGGCGTTTCGCTATCGTAAGCATCTCGGGGTACGTGTATATAAACGCTCCCTTCTCTGTTGTCATCGTCTCGTTCTGTACGTGTGTCTTGTTTCGGGTCTCACTTGCGTGTTTGTTTAAAAGTTGTTGATCGTGTACGTTTTGTCTTTGTTTCGGAGTGTGTATGTATAGGTAGTGCGTTTGTCTGTCTGTCTGTCTGTCTGTCGCACGGTCTGTCTGTCTGTCTGTCTGTCTGTCGCACGGTCTGTCTGTCTGTCTGTCTGTCTGTCGCACGGTCTGTCTGTCTGTCTGTCTGTCTGTCTGTCTGTCTGTCGCACGGTCTGTTTGTCTGTCTGTCTGTCTGTCGCACGGTCTGTCTGTCTGTCTGTCTGTCTGTCGCACGGTCTGTCGCACGGTCTGTCTGTCTGTCTGTCTGTCTGTCTGTCTGTCTGTCTGTCTGTCTGTCTGTCTGTCGCACGGTCTGTCTGTCTGTCTGTCGCACGGTCTGTCTGTCTGTCTGTCGCACGGTCTGTCTGTCTGTCTGTTTGTCGTGTGCTTAGCTGTATTGGTGGTTGCCGGGTTGGCTGAGTTACTTTTGGAGAGAAAACAGTGAGACAAACAGACAGACAAACGGACACAGGTTGACATCAGACACACTAACAGATAGACCAGGATACATACCCCACTCAAACAAGAACATTACACAGATGTACATAAACACAACGCAGACAGACGCACAGCTTGCGGACAGATGGACAAGACAATCTTACAAGCCAGCACTTAAACATCAAATTAGACGGATAGGCACGTCAGCAAGCAAGCACACACACACACACACACAAACACACATATACCCCCCTCTCTCTCTCACACACACACAAACACACACCAACACCCACACACATACACACACACACACACACACACACACGCACACATGTACACACACACACACACACACACACACACTCACAAACACTGACACACACAAGCGCACGCACACACACACATACAAACACACGCATACACACACACATACACACACACGCACGCACATACGCTCACACACACACACCCACACGCATACACACCCACACACACACACACACACACACACACTGACAAACGCACATACACACACACTCACAAACACACACACACACAAACGCACACACACAAACACACACACAAAGAAAAAAGAAAAAAGAATTGAAAAAAGAAAGAAAGAAAGAAAGAAGGAGAGAAAGAAAGAGCCCCACAACATAACACACAAAATCGCTTGATGCGAAGGTTCATTCAAACTTCTCAGCATACCAAACGCTGCAGCAGATTTTCGTCAGTTTATGAGCAGTCAGAACGAAGGGCTCAGAGAACGCAGCTGCGATATCGTAAATTCTGTTGATTTTTCCAGACACAAGCTCATTAGCCAGGAAAATATTATTCACTTCTTTTTCCTAAAAGGTGCCTCTGTGTGTTTAGCGTGCTGAGTTGCGTATGTGAAATACATTTTGGAGAAAGACACTTGATCTTTTTTGTTTTTTTGGCCTTCTCCTTTATTTCAGGGAGGAAGATGTGGAGGGGGGGGGGGGGGTTCCTTTATTAATGTGGACTTTTTGTGTGTTAGTCAGTTCTTAATGTCAATCTTTTTTTTTTTAAGGTGTTATGTCTTTTTTGTATGAAGTTGCAATTATGTGTGTGAGTGTGTGGGTGTGTGTGTGTGTGTGTGTGTATGTGTGTGTGTGTGTGTGTGTGTGTGTGTGTATGTGTGAGTGTGTGGGTGTGTGTGTGTGTGTGTGTGTGATATGTATGCACTCAGCTCTATGTTTGCATAGCACTGACACTGTGTTTGAGTGTATACTACGTATATATTATGTTTGGATTTTGTTGTTGTTAACTGACCTGATATTTTTTAAATCATGCTTGCAACTCAACATCACTATCGTAATAGAGGCATTTAATTATGGAAGAATAAACCAAATTAACAGTGTGGAAGGGAGAAGGTGCTGACTGTAACATGAGAACAATATGCGGAGACTGAATAATGTTTACTGAGACCCGAAGGCCAATGAGCACAACAGGACTTATGAGAACGTAAATATACAAAGATCTTTATATCTTAAAGTGAAAAGCGTGAGCATATTGATAGAATTTAGTGAAAAACAATCGGGAACTCAATTTTACAAACTTTCCTTTTTTGCCGAGAAACAATGCATGCCGTGTTCTTGCATTTCTTCATAATGGTTCAGCTTGAGAGGAAAAGATTATGATCATATGATACCAGGTCTTCCGGTATGTCGATACATTATGATATATGTGTTTTTTCCAAGTGATTTAGACCTAATTACGTAATTGTTATCGTTAGAGTTGTTTCCCCTAACGGGCGAGGGCGCTGATTGTAAACAAAACTAGCAACTGCCTACATCACGACCCTCGTTGATAAAAAACAAAAAATCAGTTTATCTTTTCTTCTATCTCGCTGTCTCCGTCTCTCTGTCTCTGTCACTCTCTCTCTCTCTTTCTCTCTCTCTCTCTCTCTCTCTCTCTCTCTCTCTCTCTCTCTCTCTCTCTCTCTCTCTCTCTCTCTCTCTCTCTTTGTATGTGTTAGATTAGTCCCCTCTCTGGGCGAGGGCTGGTTGAAAAAAAGCTCGTTGTATTGCTTATGCCACAACCCTCGAAAAATGAAATTTGATTTGATTTGATTTGGATTGACTTTCGCAGAATGACATTGAACAACTGACTGTTTCAAGCGAGACACACGAATAATGAATGTCAAAGAGAGGAGAACGTTAACACAAACCAGAAGAGGATCTCCAATCAAATCATTAGCTTCCCTGCGCAACTTCCGGTCCTGCTCGCAGCGCCACCCAAGTGGTTGCTGGGATTGGAAAGGGGGAATAATTTGATTTGACAAAGGCAAGTGATCAAGTCGCTTAAGCGGAACAGAAGAGGGGCTTGTAAATGAATCAAATCACAGCTGCGTGCAACAAAAGCCATGTGCGATGCTTGTTCTAAGCCTATAGTCTGTATAGACGGCAACATTTCTTTAGTTCGCTTTCGTTTCAAACTACTTGATCTACTTGTGTTTATTATATGTATGTGAGTGGGTTTGTGTGTGTGTGAGTGTGTGTGTGTGTGTGTGTGTGTGTGTGTGTGTGTATGTGTCGGGTGTGTGTTTGTGTGTGTGTGTGGGGGATGGGTGGGGTGGGTTCGGGCGTGTGTGTGTGTGTGTGTGTGTGTGTGTGCGTGTGTGTATATGTGTGTGTGTGTGTGTGTGTGTGTAATATAATTATGTGTGAGTGTGGGGGGGGGGGGGTAAGTTTGGCGGTCTGTGAAAAGGTTAAGTGTTGTCACGTGTTTAAATTGTTCATTGGAAAGGTATAAAAAGAAATATCAGAAACAGCATCCACTGGCCTTCTTTGTGGGTGATCCTATAATGCTCTGTAGGAGGAGGCGGAGGTAGGGGAGATAAGGATGTGGAAGGATGTGTGTGAGTGTGTGTGTGTGTGTGTGTGTGTGTGTGTGTGGGTGAGCATGTGTGTTTCATTAATGGCAGGAACTCTATATAGTCTGTACATTTGGAAGGATCTTTACTGAACAAAAGCTATGTTTGAACTTTTTTCCTTCAGTTACAAAGTACATTTCGCAAAGGCTTTTTACACTCTTAAATATCTAAATATTCTTGTCCCAGTTGCAAAGTCGAACACGTCCTTACTGTTTGCCCTTAATAAGAAATGACGCCGACAAAAACTCTCTCTCTCACAATCACACACACACACACCACAGCCAGACACACACAAACACACGCAAACGCAATCACACACACACACACAAACACACGCACACACATATACGCAGTAACATAATACAGAAAGACAGACAGTCAGACACAGACACAGACACACGGCACACACACACACACACACACACACACACACACACACACACACACACACACACACACACACACACACACACACACAAAGGAATTCAAAATCCAACCAAAGAGATCACATCCACATCAGTTTTATTTGCTAATAACAAAAATAGGAATGTTTGCACAACCTTTTTATATAGTTGTACATGTAGTGACATCAACAGGTTCATGCAAAACAGCTAACCCTATGTTGTTACGTCACACAATGTTACGTCAGCGGATAATGATGATGTGGCGTGGACATGCGAGATACAGAAACGGCAGCATCACGTGAACAAATTGGCAGTGGAGAGGACATCATTATTTAACACTTTCCAACATTCAAATACACTGAATACAAATGAAAAGCTCACAACTATAGAGCGATTTTGACTTCTCCGCCTGCTTTGAAGCCTTCTTATACATTTCACTATTTTCATGACAGACACATCAATTGAATTCAAGACATACATATACTCTTGATATAGACAACGTCATTATTCAGTTGTAGAAATTACAATGGCAACTCGTAGCACATTGAACTATTTTAATCAATAATCTGTATACAAGCAGGTATAGGCCTAGCAAACTGTCATCCTCACAGATATATTGCACGAACACATCAGATCCATGTACGTCTTCTGCACTCTGTTTACAAATGCCTTCCTTCTTGTGCAAGCGATCTTATCCACTTCCTCAGATCTATCAAGGCTTTAGCGATAGATAAGAGCACCTTTTGGGGCATATACCACATACACTGGCTTCTTCCTGTGCGGCAGAAAAGGATTCTGTGCTGAACTGATTTCGTGGATTGACATACAGGTGTCATTCATGACATACATTTTTTTAAACCCAACCCATTCTCATTGGGCATGTACAGTCAGGCTGTAAAATTCTGGTATGTGCCAAAAAACAAGAAAGGTAGGTTGCTGGAACGTTTGTTATTGACAAAACAATACATTCACAGATATATTGTCTGTTCACTTAAAAGACCGTTGGGTCGAAATATCTGTGAATGTATTGTTTTGTCAATAACAAACGTTCCAACAACCTACCTTTCTTGTTTTTTGATTCTGAATGTTGGAACGTTGGCAGTCTTTGTTTTTGGATTTGTTGTGGTATATGCCGCCAAAGTGGAAGGATGCTCTTATTACATGTAAGGGCTTGGACAGATCAGTGGTGGTTGATTATAAGGTTTGTACAAGAAGGAATGTATCTTTAAACATAGTGCTCCCTGCGTGTAACTTGAACCATTTGAATACAAACATAAAAATACAGCGTTGAACAGAGTAAAGTACAGTCACATTTAAGGGTACAGTAAGACAACTTTTACAAATTGGAATTAAGAGAGTACAGTTTCTCTGATTAATAAATAATGATGTTGTTATTTCTCAATTACAGAAGCATAGGCTTGCTTTTGCAAAATGAACATGTGAAACGTGGATATTGTAACGTCTTTAGGGCACAATGACACTCGAGACAATTAGCACAATGTGAAAGGTTCATGAAACTGATGTAGATGGGTATTAATGTTATTTTGAACATGACAATGAAATGGGGGTGGGGAGGGGGTGTAACTTTGAAATACGATTCAAAATACATTGTGTTTTAAATACATAATACAGAGACAGATTCGTTAAAAATTGTCAGCCACGCGATTTTTGTACCCAGTGAAACAATAGTCCTCCCTATTCATACGAAATACACACGATACAATGTTTTTGGTAATCTTTTGTTTGTACACGACTTACATTCAATAATGACCTGCGACTTATTCATACAAACCAAAAGCTCTCACATGTTAAATGTTTTCGTTCTTTTGCACGCACTCAACAAATTCAGGCCCTTCAAATATATTCACTATTTATACAAATGCATCACATACACACAAACACTCTAACAGCTCAACACAGGTGCTATTTACACGTTCACAAAATCCAAACAATCAGACCTTCAAATTGGTTTGACCTTTTCTACAAATACATCACAACCAACCATCATCCGTTCACGTTATTTACACCGTTTCAATAATGCTGTTCACTAAAAAAATTAAGTCACACAGACACAGACACTTTACCAACTTCTCACAAAAACCTTACTCAAAGAAACACCAGTACCATGCTCATAACGTTATTCCTGTGTATCATAATTTTACAATAATAATGATAATTTTGAAGAAAAATATAATAATTTTCTTTCGTTTTCTTTAGCTGACAACTTTAATTTGTTTAGCTTTGTATGAAAACACACACCCATATTTAACTAGTTCTTTTCATTTACTTGTTTGATCTAGAAAATCGGTCTAGAGTTAAAATTGTTCTTGTGAAAACGCTCGTGCATTGTTACTGGCATCAAACAACGCAACATTAGTGCATATGACAAATGTGTTTAATAACAATGCAACACTAATGAGGCTTAAAGGTGCAAATAATACAGGACTCAAGTTATTAAGAAGCTCAAAAATCAAACCGGCAAACCTTAATGTCTATTGCAAGTGTGAGAATGTTCAGTAGTGCGATGACTTTCAGCTGGCCGATATAAATGTAAACGTTTCATGAACATGCCCTCCTCTAAACATGTCACCTTCGCGAATTTCACCAAAAGGGCTCTCTAATAGTCATTCACATTATACACACACAGTTCACACATCATTTCACTTTCACAAAAATACTATCAACTGCAATACCACTGTACTGGTTTTATTTTCATTCACTGTAATGCCAAAAACACACGCACTGAATCCGTCCTCACGCTTTCAATGCTGCTTGTCAAAACAAAGTACATATATACAAATAATACATTCCGTACGAACATCATAATGTAGACGTTGAAGTGTCATGACATCCAGAACTTGGTATAATATCCGTTTTTATCACCCCCGTGAAGCACGCATAGTGCGTCACCGCTCACGCCTTGGCGACCTCAGCCTGGGAAGTAAAATGGCCGCCGCGGGGGATTTTAGTTTCATGACGTCACCCGAAAAATATGGATTGTACAACAAGAACTGAATACAACTCTGCTCCTTTGAAAAACGCCTTTGAAAAAAACGTTTGAACTTATGATGCATTGAACAAAATCTGAAATCCAATATCTGTCGTCAATGTAATGTATATTCGCACGGATGAAGTTAAGATCCTTGTTTAGTTAGATGTACAGAACAGAATTCAAGAGAGAGACAAACCCACAGAGGCATTTCAAACAATGAAGATATATTTTCTTCAGTACACGTAGTTCACGAATGCAAATATCAACTGCCAAACAGAACACATTTCGGACATGAGGGTACACGTATGTACACAATACAGAAAGTTGTCACAAAGAACATCGTCATCTACATTATTGAACATTTGATTTATTGCATTCAAATACACAACACTTGACCACAACCATATTTGAGCTGTATCAGGGGTAATGTGGGGGAGGGGGGTGGTGGGGGGAGGGGGTGGTGTGTGGAAGAATAGATGAAGACAAAAGGGAGGATTTTTCCATGAAAATATCAAGAGAGCAATGGTATTAAAAGCTTGGAAGGTATGTTCAGAGATTCAAACAAAAAGTGTTTTCTGAATGACATTCACAATCTTGTTTAAAGACAGATTCACAAAAGTAATTTTCATAACAAAAAATGTATTACAGATTCTTTCCGGCTAAAATGAACCCGAACCACGTACTCATGTGGCCCTAGATTGCTAAAACAAAATTAAAACTAGCTCTCAAAAGACTTGTCTAACTTTGTTGTGATTGACTAACTACTTTTTAACATTTATTTCAGGTCATAAAAAGATACCAAAATATGCTCGCATGGCTAATTAAAAGTTGAATGTAAAAACAATAACAGCGTGAACAATTCTCACAGGCATCCTTTGTTACTTGTACGTGAAAATACGTACGATACAAGTTTAAAATGGCGTGACACACATTCAAAGAAAAAAAACGCACTGAAAGCTGCTGTGTCATCATCATCAAGTGTCTACTCTCTTTTAGAGTAATCAAGATAAATAATTGAGATCTAGCATATTTACGAGAGCCTGTTCATCTTCTCACTGTTTTACTTCAACACACACACACACACACACACACACACACACACACACACACACACACACACACACACACACACACACACACACACACACACACACACACGCTCTCTCTCTCTCTCTCTCTCTTTCTCTCTCGTTCGCTCGCTCCTCACTCTCTATTTAGCCGTTTGGTTCCTGCGTTCTGATCAGATCTCAAAACATCATTTTCCAAAAGCAGGTTAAAGATATTACATTAAAAATCTGATTAAAGCTGCAGATAACTAACTTGTTAAAGTTGTTAAGTACATTTTAAATAACCACTGACCATAGCCGTTCTTTGGCATTTATCACTAAGTACAAGCGCAAGCATTGTTTGTTTCCCTTTCCATCCTTCTTTGTACAAATACAAAGCTCATTATTTTTTGTCTTTAACGTTCATGTTCCTTCCGCAAAAGAACAAAGGGCCTTGTGGGTTCAAACACAATACAAATGCAAAGCTTATTTTATTTTTTTCTATCTGAACGCACAAACGTTTTTCTGTCTTCTGTTGACCCAAGAACACTCCTTGTGATAATAACTTCGATTTCTCCAGAAGATTCTCGGGTATCCTAGAGATCTGCCAGACTGAACAAAGAAGCGCACAATGATCCAATCTTCTTCTGAGCTGAATCTGTTCGCCTGCTTTTTGGGAGCCGCAGATTCTTCAGAAACTTTAGCTCTGGATCCGAACTTTTGACAGTAACATATGCTGTGGATCAGAAGAGTAACATTAGCTCTGGATCCGAACTTTTGACAGTAACATATGCTGTGGATCAGAAGAGTAACTTTAGCTCTGGATCCTAACTTTTGACAGTAACATATGCTGTGGATCAGAAGAGTAACATTAGCTCTGGATCCTAACTTTTGACAGTAACATATGCTGTGGATCAGAAGAGTAACATTAGCTCTGGATCCTAACTTTTGACAGTAACATATGCTGTGGATCAGAAGAGTAACATTAGCTCTGGATCCTAACTTTTGACAGTAACATGCTGTGGATCAGAAGAGTAACATTAGCTCTGGATCCTAACTTTTGACAGTAACATGCTGTGGATCAGAAGAGTAACATTAGCTCTGGATCCTAACTTTTGACAGTAACAGGCTGTGGATCAGAAGAGTAACATTAGCTCTGGATCCGAACTTTTGACAGTAACATATGCTGTGGACCAGAAGAGTAACATTAGCTGGATCCACCGTCCCGATATAACCTTCGTGGTTGAAAACGACGTTAAACACCAAATAAAGGAAAATAAAGGAAAGCTCTGGATCCGACGATTATTCAGTAACATAGGCTCTGCATCCGACGATTATTTAGTAACATAGGCTCTGCATCCGACGATTATTCAATAACATAGGCTCTGGATCCGACGTTTTTTTAATGACATTAGCTCTGGGTCCGAAGTTTCTTCAGTGACATTACCTCTGGGTCCTAAGTTTCTTCAGTAACATTAGTTCTGGGTCTGAAGGTTCTTCAACAACATTATCTCTGGATCTGAACTTTTTCAGAAGCATAAGCTCTGGATTCGAGCAACCCTGTAGTATTAACTGTGAGCTGGGGGACTGACTGTGGGGACTCATTCGCTGTGGACCTCCTCTCTGCGACGGGCATCGATAAACATGGGACCTGAAACACCCCAACACGTTGTACACATCACTCAAGAGTCAAACAATGTTCACGCTGTACAGGACATGTCTTCACGACGTACACGGCGTGATTTATACATAACACGCAACACGTGACGTCGTGATAGAGTCAACCAGTCAGAATACCCGATCTTTTTTGTCAAGGGATATGTTCAACCAATCAAAATACCGTGCCAGGTCTGTCCGAGTCTGTCACGCATTACATGATGTTCGACCGACCAGAAACCTCGTATGTATTCAATCAATTAGAATACTTGATCTAGCCTGCCTCGTGATATTTTCACCACGGCTACGCTTTCGGCCAATCAGACACCAGAATGAAGAAAGTCACGTGGCATGAGCCATGACAGGGTCACCCGTCCCCGGGTGGTCTAACGCGGAGACACAGTAGCAACACTTTCTCTGGCTCACACGATCAGTTCAAGAATCTAGCCGAGGTCAGACACCGGAAACTGCACCGGCATGAATATCCAATGAGGTCAGAGGTCAGCACGAGGCCGGGAGCACGTGGCAGTGTTGAAGTCACAGAGTCACTGCACTTCACTCCCGACCAGAGAGAGGAAGGGTGGCTGGAAGCGTACAGGAGGACTGCCGCCCGCCACAGAGCCCCCAGAGGAGAGAGCGGCGGCAGCACTGAGCACGTCGAAAGGGTCGCGAAGACAGCTCCCTCGCTCCGACGACTCTGGAACACAGTGACACAATGTCTGTGCAACGTACGACTCCACGCTCGAGATACTCGTATTCAATGAAAAGGAACATAATGAACTGAATGAAAGACTGAATGAAGTGGGGGTCAACCAACTGAAAGTCACATCAACGGAACGAAATCAGAGGGGTGGCAAGAACTGAAGGTGACACAAACGAGCGAAAACTGACTATGAATGAAGGGAAAGAACACAGGAAGACACACACAAACAAACAGTATGAGAAGGCATTGGGTCATTTGGAAAAAAGAAACCGAAAGCAGGAATGGGGTGGGTAAAATAAAATTACGCATGAAAGGAAAGAAACTGACAGAATGTATAAAGTTAAAGAAACGCATTTCGGAAAAATTGACGGAAGCAAAGACTTACACATGAAGACCAAAACACAACTGGCATAAAAACAATCAAAAGAATGGATGGAATAAGTGAAATAAGGGTCACCACAAAGGACAAGAAACCATAAAGGTAAATAAAGTGAAAGAGAAATGAAGGACGCACAGTCGTGAAAACCAAAATAATAAACGAAATGACAGGAGTGAGGGTCACCAAAAAGATAAAAACTCTAGCTTTTTGAAAGCACCTGTTCTACCAAAAATATGAGATGGGCAAACGGAAACAAAAATGTAAGCAAAATAAGACTAGAAGGCACCACAGGAAATACTGTTCAAACAAGGAAACAACGAGTTTAACAAAACATAAACACGAAAGTCACGACATGGAAAAATTGAAAATGATTTTGATTTTACACTCTTTCTCTTAGACTCTCCATCCTTTCAGTCTTAAAACTCAGCGCAAGGGCAAAACAGGTCACTTTCACATAATTTAGTTAGCAAAGAATATTCTGATTCTCTGGGCAAAAAATGCAAGTTTTCAAAAAGCATTATCTTTTGAGCTTCACAAACAGAACCAAAAAACCCGTAAAATCGCTTGAGTAAGAAAAAAGACAACAAATTTAAGAAATTAAGGAAATAGAGAAAATGAACTTGAGAAATATCTGACACTGTTACCATTAAACAATTAACGAGGCAAAAGTTCAAAAATTCATCTTACCGGAGAGTTTTCTGTCTGAGTCGGACAGGGAGTCCCTGTGCTTCTCGGCTTCTGTCTCCGAATCGGCAGCATCTGAAGACAGAAATGTATACAACTTATAAAATAATACATGGTTAAAGACACATTCATCTCCGTACATAGACCCTCCCGATCAACACCATAGATCTGTGTAGCCTTTTACATGGGATAAGATATGATCACCACCACCATGACCACACCACCATTGTCACCATACCCGTACGTGTGTGGAGGGTCTTCGTGGCTGGAGATGGTCTTTACTGGCGAGATATTCGTTACCCCCACCATCACGACTGCATCACCATCGTCATCGTGCCTGTGTTCTAAGTGCGTGTGGGTTCCTCGTGGCTGAGCAAGGTCTTCACTAACAAGATCTTCATTACCTCCGCCATCACGACCACACCAACCACTGTTACATACCTGTGTTCTGGGTGCGTGTGTTCTTCAGGACTGTGTATGGTCTTCACTAACAAGATCTTCATCACATCCACCATCCCGACCACAGCCCCACTGTCCAATGCCTGTATGCTGGGTGCGCGTGGGTTCTTCAGGACTGGGGACGGTCTTCACTAACAAGATCTTCATCACATCCACCACCACGACAACACCAGCACTGTTACCTACCTGTGTTCTGAGTGCGCGTGGGTTCCTCGGGACTGGGCATGGTCTTCATGGCGAGGTCGAGTCCCATGTCGGCGCTGATGGCGTTGTTGGCGATGTGACCGCCGGACCCCGGGGACACTGGCTTGTTGCCCTCCACCTGCATCTGTAGCTGTCGTCTGAATTTCTTCTCCTTGCGCCACCGCTTCTCTAGAGTCTCTGCAATGAGGATGGACACACATTGTGAATAGTCTCCTGTCTGCCCAGCGACCTTCCCCTTGACCCTGCTTGTGACCTCGATGTTTTATGCCCCCGCAAGGGGCACGGTACTCTCTAAGCACCCAAAACCTCGAAGAGAGATAACTGGCGGAAACCTTCCTATTGTAGTCTCCTATATGACGGCTTACTAGTGCCAAAACCTCATAATTGTAATTATCAAAGGAAAATTAGTAATTTTCCCATGATAATTACCATTTTCATGTGTTAATTACTCATTTTCCCGGGAAAATTACAAATTTTCCGGAAAAATTACTAACTTTCACCTGTTAATTACTAATTTTTAGTTTTGGCTCACTTCCTGACTGATTGCTAGTGCCAACACTAAAAATTAGTAATTTTCCCGTGGAAATTAGTAACTAACAGATGAAAACAGTACCTGACAGCGTTAATTAGTAATTATCACGTGATAATGGGTAACACCAGGTTTTGGCACAAGTAAGCCGTCATACTCCTGTCCGCCCACCCGACCTTCCCCTTGACCCTGCTTGTGACCTCGATGTTTTATGCCCCCGCAAGGGGAACGGTACTCTCTGAGCACCCAAAACCTCAGAGAGATAACTGGTGGAAACCTTCCTATTGGACCGTGGTAGCAAGTGGCGCCTTGGACGTATAACATGCGGCAGCACTTTCTCTTGTTCTGAACACGATTAAAGTCATCATGGACATCATGAACATGATCATCATCATCATCCCTACCGCAGTTACCCTCCATCACTACCATCAGCTGATATGACTTTGACACCTTTAACAAGTAGTGCCCTGGGCGTTTGAAATTCCCTTGCAACCTCTCTTTTGTCATGACTCGACTTTTGGAGCCGAAAAGGGGGACATGACAGTGACCATACACTGATAGGTATTATAATACCTAGTTTTCGCTGACTGATTTCAATTGTGGGGATGGCTGCCACTGTGATTTTGACAGATTTAACGACAGAAACGTAAACTATAATGACGATCTCCTGCTTCTCACTGACAACACTGTGGCATGAAAACCAGAGCTGTGTGGGTTGTTGATCTGAGAAACCAAGGGACGAAAACCTCCACGACTTACCTCCCTTCTTCCGCTCATCTTCCAGACGTTTTTCAATCTGCATGCGGAGCTCCTTCTCTCTGTGCAGCTCTTCCTCTACGTTCTCTGTAACAAAAGATGACTTCGTTGTTATCATCGCATTACCGTGGTATGGCCAGGATTTTGCATGGGATAAAACCATCCCTCCACTTGGTCACATACCAAGCATTAACAGGGTCGTTGTACTGAGCTTGGGTCCTGTTTGTGGCATGGATTTGTCATGTTCGTGCTTATTGTGTATACCAAATGGGGAATAGAATGCATTTTCTTCATTTCTGCTTCTCAATAATTCCGCTTATTAGTGAAAACAAACATTTAAAAATGCTATAATGTCTATAGATTGTGTTTTCAATAATAAATGTGTATAATATATTAATAATAAATGTGTATATATCAATAATAAATGTGTATATATCAATAATAAATGTATATATGTGTATATATCAATAATAAATGTTTATATATCAATAATAAATGTGTATATATCAATAATAAATGTGTATATATCAATAATAAATGTTTATATATCAATAATAAATGTGTATATATCAATAATAAATGTGTATATATCAAAATCCAAGTAACAACCTTTGGTTTCCAAGTGATGTATGTTGAAATGCTTGTAATGAGGAAACGTATCTTGACAATTTGAACAACTGAATCTGAATCGGCAGACTATATAGAGACATATTTGCAATCACTTTTTAATTTGTATTAAATCAACTAATATGGTTAAAGTGTCTTGTTCAAAATTAAAATATCATTCGCGTAACACTGAACCCGCTGGACCCAAGGTCTGTACAACTTGTGACAACCCAGAAAGAGGGACACAGCACACTGAGACAGACAGACAAGGGTGGGTGTGGAAATGGATCATGTTCCCAGACTGGTTCCCCTCTCCTCATCTAAAAAGGATTTACTATGTGGGGGGAGAACAGTTGGCAGATTAATATGAGCGGCGGGATCCCCAGCAACAGGGACAGTGGGAGATATGATATATTCGACAGGCGCCATTTTCCTTCCAAGCACCGCAACCCGTGTTGCGGATTAAAAGCTTCGCTGCGCAGGCGCGTCTCGGCCCCTCTCGTCCATAACGTAAATCTCGCGGCCCCAGATCCCACCCTCGACCTCCAGGCCCGCCAGTTGTAATGAGAGACGCGGAAAGGGCTCGTAAACCTTTTTCTTCTCCATTCCAGCTTCTGATGGGATCCCAGCGACTTCAAAGTCCCCTCCCATGCCTGTTTAGCTCGTGCAGTGATTGGGATATTGCGTCCTCGAGTTCCAGTATTGCAGTTTTATAGTTGTTGGAGGTTCAGGCCTCGGTCTGTTCCGTTCTGCCTGTCTTCTAATCCAAAGGGATTTCAAACTTTTGTCTCGGTCGGTTATCTTCAAGTAGTAAGGCAGGCAAGCTACAGACAAGCTTTCTGTGATTTCTTTCAATCTTGAAACTTTCTTAATGTATTCGTATTTTAAGCATAACTTTAGGATATACGTCTTAAGGAAACACACACACACACACACACACACACACACACACACACACACACACACACACACACACACACACACACACACACACACACACACACACACACATCCAGAAAACCAGAAGCAGGCGTTCGTTAGGGTTTCAACAGAAAATACAAAATATTGTTTAACTTTAAAAAACAACACAAACAAAGACAGCAAAAA
The DNA here is from genome assembly GCF_037325665.1 of Littorina saxatilis. NCBI lineage: Eukaryota > Metazoa > Mollusca > Gastropoda > Littorinimorpha > Littorinidae > Littorina > Littorina saxatilis. Next base: position 50,566,739 of record NC_090250.1, on the reverse strand, counting down.
CCTTCATGGACAAAGCTTCAAATATGGCCTTCAAATCTATCATACTTTCTGAATGCAGCAGATCATGCGTCTCAAGTTTGATCATCCACCAAAGGAATGAGAGAAGCAGACGAGCGCTGTGTTATGGCAGCCGTTTTGTGCCAGAGCAGTAATTACGTAAGATATTACGTCCTTACAGCATTAGCCCTTCATCCGCTAAAAAAAAAAGGGCCTATCGTCCCCTGCAACCGAGAAAGAACCCCGCCAGTAAAACCGCCATTGCTGAAACGGAAGATGACAGAAAACATGCGCAGCGCGACCTGACACACAGAGCGGGTCACATCCGGGCCAAAGCCATCAGAATGGCGAGTCAGTTTCCAATTTCCCCGCAAAGTCGAACGAAATACGACTCGACAATAAAATCATATCTCTCTCGGCTGACCGCCTCAGCAGCAGCGGGGGAAACTGGCGGAATTTGGGAAGTATTAATATTTCTCTCCTTGGATCTTCTGAGAAAATGCTAAGGCTGCCGAGATTTACTGCCCAGCAGCTCTGGCTGTGGCCCTATCTTTAGCCGCTCAATAGTAAATTATTGCACTCTTCTCGCTTTTTTCCTCTCTCTCTTTCTCCCATTCTCTCTCTTTCTCCCATTCTCTCTCTTTCTCTCTCTCTCTTTCTTTCTCTCTCTCTCTCTCTTTCTTTCTCTCCGTCTCTCTCTCTCTCTCTCTCTCTCTCTCTCTCTCTCTCTCTTTTATTTATTGCCTTTTTATTTAGTTAGGTGATGAGAAGGGGGTCGGGGCCTGTGGCAGACCCGATACGGCGCGGAATATGTTTGCTCCCCCATCACTGTCGCAATGAGGAGGAAATTTTCACACTGGGGTCCAAAGACGGGTCTTGTGTGATAGATTTCTTTTGCTTCAACACACACATTCGTCACTCGGGACCGGCCCAAACTACCCTACCCCCAAGCTCTTACACCTCACCCCCTCCTCCGGCATTCACTCTAACATCCCTCCGCCCTCGCCTCCTCCCCCCCTCCCTATGAACATCCATCACCTATCGATGCCCGGTCGGGTCCAAATGGAGTGTCGGTGGTCTGGTCGTTCTGGTGTTTCTCGCTGGCTGGTGCCAGGGCCATTACGATGGCGTATTATCTCAAGGCTTAATGACCAATTTCTCTCATTTCTTCTCTCTGCAACTGTAAAATCGGCCGCCGACAGGCAGGAAAAACGTAATAAAATGCCCAAAATGGATGAGAGTTCCCTGACAGTTTGCCAATAATTTCAACAATGAAAGGGTTTCTATCAAGGGCTCTCCGGGCATTATAGAGCGGCGCCCCTGATTGAGTTTTGGCCGCTCGCTGCGGGACTGTTAGACCCGGGACCGGAAATGACGTCTGCTCGTTGAACGCCGCTCGCCGCCTTCCCACCACTGCCTTCTCCCTCAGTTCCCGCTACTATACTTCCTATTATGGCAGTTGGGAGCTGCTCTTTTCACGCCGTCTTTTCCTTTTCTTTTGTTCCCATCTGATCCGGGCGACGGAATCTGATTTTGGTCCTTTCTCTCTCTCGCTTTCTCTCCTTCTACCTGCTTGAACAGCTAGGGCTGATTTCTTGACGCTGATTTTCCCTTTTTCTCTTCTTCTGATTCGACACGGTCAGATGGAATCGGAATTTTCCGTCTTTTCACTTTAATTACCTAACCGAAACCGCCATGAATCGCGTTAACGCTAGCGATGGAGGGAGGGAAAGAGAGAGATAGAGAGAGAGAGAGAGAGAGAGAGAGAGAGAGAGAGAGAGAGAGAGAGAGAGAGAGACAGACAGAGAGACAGACAGACAGACAGACAGACAGACAGACAGACAATCAGACAGACAGACAGAGACAAGCTCAGCCAGACAGTCTTCTCTGCACCATCTTTCATATCATCTCCAATCCTTTCGCACCTCCTGAAGGATCGATGCGAGCGCCCCCTGGCCGTTTAGGGGGAGACAATTAGGGCCAATCCCGCAAGACAAATGTCCATTTCTGATGGAGAAGTAATGGAAGAGAAATGGCCTCTCTCCTTCCACAGGCCCTCCCTGTCTGTTGCTTGCCCTCTCTCTCTTTCTCTCTCTCTCTCTCTCTCTCTCTCTCTCTCTCTCTCTCTCTCTCTCTCTCTCTCTCTCTCTCTCTCTCTCTCTCTCTCTCTCTCTCTCTCTCTCTCTCTCCCAAATCTTTCTGGAGCCTGGGCTAATCTGCCATGAAATTTGATTGTCTGAGAAAGAGAGTGCCCTCGATCTCTCATATTTTCTCCTTTGCGTTTCCCCTTTTGCCCCCTCCCCCCCCTCCTCCGCTCCTTCTCTCTCGCCCGCCCCACACACACACTGACTCCCTCCGTCTTCGATCTTCCATATGATTTTAGTCTCCCCCCCCCCCCCCTACCTCTCTCTCATTCTTGCTCTCGTCAACCATCTACTACATTATTTCAAATTTGTTATATTAAAATCGTCCGCCAAATTTCATTTGCTTTTAAGAGTACGCTCATAAGCCTAGCTTGTTGTGCTCCATGTTCCTTGTTTCATGTATGCGGTAATAGTACCAATGGAATTTATTGAATAAACTTGTTTAAACCAACCATCTACTACCCCTCCCCCTCCCCCTCAGACACACCACCCCCGATCCCCATACCTGCCTATATAGATCATCATAATTGTCTGTGGTGTTGTATTTTGAAGAAATAGTTGGATGAATCGTTAAAAAAAACCTCTTATTCTTGTATTCTCCTTTGCGGTTCCATGGCACACCAGCCCCATCCTTCATGTTCCCTCCTCTTTCTGACACCGCTCTTGTCTGCGAACGCCAAGAAGAAGAAGAAGACACCGCTCTTGCTTCCCTGATTTACATTTTCTCTTCTGCGTCTCCCCTCCTCCTCCCATCTTCAACCCCCTCCCCTCACCTTCCCCCTACCCCCGACCACCTTCTGTCTTTTTTGTACTAAGACTACCTAACTAGTCCGGAGAAAGTTTGAAAACTTTTCATTTCCCGAGGCTAAGAAAGGGGGACCACTGAGTCAAGTTATTGGCAGCCATTTTTACACTCACTCGGAGCGTTTGCTTCTCGCTTCTAAGCCAGTGGATTTTCAATTTTACGCAATGTGCACGGTACTGTTTGCTCGGGGATTCATAAAAAACGAGTTCAGCTTTCATCTTGGCAATAGTTGAAAGAAAAATAAGAAGAGGGCGAAGAAGAGCTTTGAGATTCGCAGAGAAACCTATTTTGCTTTGCGTTATTGTCTTACATGGTCTTCTTTTCTTTTCCCCCAATAAAAAATCACATTAGGGGCGTGTGGGTGCACTCTAGGATACAGTTTGTTTTCCTTTTCATCAAGCTTTTTTTCTGTTCCTCGGCGCCCCCTCCTTTTCAATGTTTTTCTTTTCTCCATTCGGTGTAGGGCACAATGTCAAACTAATCAAAAGCTTAGTGGATAGTCAAAACACTTCCCTTTATTTGTTTTAGGTGATATTCATTAATAAGATTGGTCACGCACCACCACCACCAGTCCAGACTTTCCCATAGGCTTGTTTGTTTGTTTGTTTAACGCCCAGCCGACCACGAAGGGCCATATCAGGGCGGTGCTGCTTTGACATATAACGTGCGCCACACACAAGACAGAAGTCGCAGCACAGGCTTCATGTCTCACCCAGTCACATTATTCTGACACCGGACCAACCAGTCCTAGCACTAACCCCATAATGCCAGACGCCAGGCGGAGCAGCCACTAGATTGCCAATTTTAAAGTCTTAGGTATGACCCGGCCGGGGTTCGAACCCACGACCTCCCGATCACGGGGCGGACGCCTTACCACTAGGCCAACCGTGCCGGTCTCCCATAGGCTTCAACGCACTTGGCAATCATATTCTACCAACAAGCCACAGTCTGGTTTTCTCCCTGTCCAGAGTCTTTTTGATTATTCGTAATTCACAGTGGGGACTAGGTAAAATGTACAGGGTGGTCCAACAAAAGCACCCTATTTTCTTTTTGATCTCATTTTTGACTGCGAAGAGAGATTTTGAAAATGTCTTCACCAAACACAGGGACCACCCTGTAAATGTCAGCAACTGTATGGGTAAACTGATGGAAATATGTTCGTATTCAATCTGAAGCCAGAATAGATTGCACGCAGAACACAATGGTCCTTTACACGCGAAGAAAGGTATACCTTTACGTGCAAAGTGGCTAAACTGCACGCTTTGTTCCCGCTCGATTATCCAGAATCAAAATCGAATCAAAAGTGCGCGTGGATGCAGGTTGCAGACAGACGTTATCGGCTACCGGAAGTGACAGGGTCAGAGAGACCAGGCCCGCAGTAAATCACAGGTCGTGCAGCCACAGGTAGAAATTACTCGTATCGTTTCATTCGCACTGGCAGCAATCATGGGCTAAGCAGAGACTGGCTGCTAATTGGCACCTGAGTGAAACGGTCTTGCAGTGTAGCTTTCTCGCCTTTTTGTGTTTATTGTCACGACTTCTGTTTCTGTTAAAGGTACCTTTCTTCCAGGGTAAGCCTTCGTGTCAATTATAATCTATCGCAGATATGTCCAGGCTTTTACATCATTACGAACATAGGTAAGAATGACGTTATTATACAGCGACATAGTATACACACATGCATACATTTACATCTTGAAAACCTTTCAGTCTCTCTCCATCGGAATCAGTTTCTCTCCTGCAAGTACACTACAGAGTGAAAGGAAATAGGGAAGTCGAGTTCCGGAGGTTTGTGAGGGGTGTGAGTGTCGGTGGGGGGGGGGGGGGGGGCAGCGCAGAGAGAAACTCCTCGCTGTCAGTGTGTAAACAAAGATCATTCACACTTTGCATTCACGCCGGGCGCTTTTCCAATCTCTTCACATGTCAAAATTAAGGTAATTAGATCAAATTAAATTGGTTCGCACGAGTGCTCCGTGTACAGGTATCACACACACACACACTGGGTGCAGAGCGGCGTGACATCTGGGTGAGTGGGTACAGCCACATTTGCCAACATCGCATGCACTATCACTGCGTCCCTACCTCTCTTGCTATACCGTTGCAAGTGTGTGTGTATGTGTTGGGGAGGGATGTGTGTGTGTGTGTGTGTATGTCTGTTGTCTGTTAGTATGTGTTAGTGTTAGTGTGTGTGTGTGTGTGTTTGTGTGTGTGCATGCGTGCGTGTGTCAGTGAGTGAGTGTCGGTGAGAGAGAGAGAGAGAGAGAGAGAGAGAGAGAGAGAGAGAGAGAGAGAGAGAGAGAGAGAGAGAGAGAGAGAGAGAGAGAGAGAGAGAGCCTATTTGCACGCATAGTGCGTTACTACTTATCAGAGGTACACGTTGTGGTTCATCTGAAATCTACCAAGCCGCGAAGAGCTGTACGTCTTTAGTTCTATAGTTTATCTGAAATCTACCAAGCCGCGAAGAGCTGTACGTCTTTAGTTCTATAGTTCAGGAAACTTTGCTCCTTAATCAGTCTGCGATGCGTTGAAATGAGACAGAGTAGGTACATGTACTTTAGGTGGTTTGAGTAGACTTGGAACGGAGTTTGGAGGCGGTGCGTGGGGTGGGGTGGAGATGTGAGTATCTGTGTCAGTGGAGGGGGAAAGGGGGTGGAGGGTTGGCGCAGGGGCCTGCGGAAAAAGTGTTACTGAAAAGCATTTGAAAACCAATTAATCTGAGTGTTGGAAAGCACCTCAAATCTCGCACGTTTAGTGCACTTTCAATTACCCCCCCCCCCCCCCCAGTTCCTGGACAAACAGCAGGTAAAGGGGAAGTGGGGCTCAAGTGCTGGCGGGTACGGGCAGAGCACTCTCTTCACTTGGTTTGTGGTAATTGACTTTTTCTTACCGCCGATCAAACTTTCAACACTCACCGTGTTTGTTCTCATCCCACTGCAGAGCGTGTTACGCGTCGTTCAGAATGAGTTCTCCAGAACACAGAACTCGGCGTGCAGGGCTGGCGAACGTCAACAAACGCGGAAACAGGGGAAAGCACCGAGCGACAATAGGTGCGAGTCGCCGGCCTTTATTTGCAAATCAGCCTCATTACCTCCCTTCTTGCTTACATCAACATGCTCGTCGTGTTTTCCTTTCCTGCCACGAGAGGGCGCTTCTCTCGTCTCCGCGTGCTTGCCGTCACCTAGGAGATACATTCCATCTTTTACCCCCCCCCCCCCCCCTCCTTTTCATTCTGCTTCCCAACTTTGACGCTCTTGAAGAGTGTTACCTGCTCTCTCGGTTCGGCTGATGCTGTAATGTTTTCCGTTTATCTTTGAGCTTTCCTTTCTCCCTGCGCTGTTGAAGACTCACTTATTTACAACAAACATCTTGAAAAGGGTTACATACACTCGACACCATACCCTCACCTTTTATCTTCCAGCTGCTTGCCCTGGCTTTTTTCCCCTTTCTTAAGTTTGTCTTATATTTGTGTTTTCTCGAGTCCCTGCTTGTCTTTGGAATCCACCATTTTCTTCCTCTTCTCCCCGTCAAAAGAATTAATGTGTGTGACACCACTCGAAGGAAAAGGGGCACCCAGCGCCGGTGTATTTGCTGCATTAATTACTTTCCTTCTTCCACAGTTTACTAGCACACGCCGCTCAACACGTAAACTGTTTGTTTCCATTCGGGGCCGGGGCGGGCGGCCCGCGTAAGCAGTGAATGATGAACTGAAAATGAAACACCCGTTTTCCACGTGCCAACGATGCCATGTGGATCCCCGCTGGCTCTAGTGTACTGTATGGTATGTGGAACAGTTTTGCGTTCGGAATCAGAAACTTGATAAAGAAAGAGAGGTGGAGGAGAGTAAGAGAGAGAGAGAGAGAGAGAGAGAGAGAGAGAGAGAGAGATCGAGAGCGACTGTGTGTGAGAGAGAGAGAGATATATATATATAGAGAGAGAGAGAGAGAGAGAGAGAGAGAGAGAGAGAGAGAGAGAGAGAGAGAGAGAGAGAGAGAGAGAAACACACACACTGGTTCCCAACCAAACGCACATATACCCTGCCACCCCCTACCACCCCGTGCCCCCCCCCCCCCCCCCCCCTAACCCCCATTCTGGTACAGACAGAGGGGAAAAGGCAGCAAACTACAGTACTCTCACATAGTCTTTTCCCAGCAAATCCCAGACTGTTTCTGAGACAAACAACCCCAGGAATCATGGAACTGTTTGAGTAATTCAAACTGGCCTCATGCGGGTTTGAGGATTTGGGATGGCAGAGTCGTAATTCCACCAGATCCACACTACGCATTACCAGGAGCTTTAGCAGCGAACAGACACCCTTAATTCGTCTTTTTGGTACTGTGACTTTCTCACGGGATTATTTCTCACAGGAACATACTGAAATGTTTTTTAACGATGGGCACGCGTTTTTGTGGGGCCCCTTGGGAGGGGGTGAGGGGTTATGTAGACGAGATGACCCAAAAGAAGAATATAGCACACATTAATGTATCATAGACAAGATGACCCAAAAGAAGAATATAGCACACACTAATGTATCATGACTCAAAAGAAGAATATAGCACACACTAATGTATCATAGACAAGATGACCCAAAAGAAGAATATAGCACACACTAATGTATCATAGACAAGATGACCCAAAAGAAGAATATAGCACACACTAATGTATCATAGACAAGATGACCCAAAAGAAGAATATAGCACACACTAATGTATCATAGACGAGAAGACCCAAAAGAAGAATATGGCACACAATAATGTATCATAGACAAGATGACCCAAAAGAAGAATATGGCACACAATAATGTATCATAGACAAGATGACCCAAAAGAAGAATATGGCACACAATAATGTATCATAGACAAGATGACCCAAAAGAAGAATATAGCACACACTAATGTATCATAGACGAGATGACCCAAAAGAAGAATATGGCACACACTAATGTATCATAGACGAGATGACCCAAAAGAAGAATATGGCACACACTAATGTATCATAGACAAGATGACCCAAAAGAAGAATATGGCACACACTAATGTATCATAGACAAGATGACCCAAAAGAAGAATATGGCACACACTAATGTATCATAGACAAGATGACCCAAAAGAAGAATATAGCACACAACAATGTATCATTTTCAACATTAAAAAATCCCAAGAAAGGTTAGTTTACGGAACGTAGTTGACGGACAAGCAAATAGCAATGAGGCAACAAAAGGAACTTGGCTCAGAATGCGTTGACGTCTCTATTAAAACAAAGTATATATATCTATTTATTTTACTCTGTATCTATACCTTAAATGTCTTTTTTTACAATTCGTTCCTCGCGGTTTTGAAAGCAGACTCTTCGCGGTAAAGACTACGCTTCGAACGCCTCCTCAGACCGCAGAAAGCTACTAAGCTATAAAGGTATCTTCCTTCCAGAGCAGACCATCTTGTGCATGAAATACAAGCACCATGGCACTTGGAAACATACACAAAATAAACTTCCGATCTGCTTCCTGTGCTATGCTGTCATTTTATTTATTTTTGTGATGATTCCCACCTCTGTAAGTAATCAAGGTAAGGGTCAAAATCAAAATAATTCAAAAACATGCCAGCCGTGGGAAGATCCAAACTATTGCAAATAACAGCGGTTCTTTCCAGACGAACTTCCATCCGAGACAAACACGAGTAATGCCCCTTCAAGGAAGTCACGTGAGGAGCTGCGTTGCCATGGTGATGGAGTGAGTTCACCAAGACAAGCTGACACCTTCACTCTCACGTTGGATTGCGCCAAGAGAACAACTGTAAATATTAAAAGTCCTTAGAAGTCGGTTCAAGTGTTTATAGATTGGCCAGGTCTTGCTGTTCTCGAACTAGGCCTCATCAGAAAGTCAAACGAAAAAGTTAAGTCGGAAAGATCTCATTTGTTGCCTTAAAGGGTAGGGTCGGCTTTTCATTGATTAAAGCCTCTTAGTGCAGCATGTTACGTTGACACCGTTGAGCAAACAGCAATTTACAAGGTGTTTCGACTTCAAGCACGCCGCTTGTTTTGGACACTGTAAGTACATAAATTGCTGCCCATTATATATAAGTCAGTATGTGCTTGAAGTGCTGTTTGATGTACTGAGGACAAACAGTAAGTCCTCAGTGGATCACAATCTGTGGCAATGTAAGCCAAGCCCTTCTCGTCAGCACTTGACGCGCTGTGGTAATGATGAAATTCAGACATACAACGTCCTCATTTGCTAATAAGAGACATGCTTTGAAAATTCGCACCCAGAAAATAAATATAGAAATAACGCAATACAATACAGTATATGCTTTGATAACTATATACGCTTCCAGAAAATATAGAAATAACACATTATACTTAAATATAATAATAAAGCCATATTTCTTCACGCAAACAAAACGAAGTGCGGGGGAGGGGGGGGGATGGTTCGAGCTGCAAACATCACCATTAAAATAAATGTGATGTGCAGAAAACCACATCCCTAAATCACACATCGACTCCTCTGTGAGGACACATTCAGTCTTTTGTGAAGATGTCCCCATAAAAACATGGCCGCGTTGTGGGCAACGACAAAGCCGCGTCTGCAGCAGACGGCGATAACGATAATGGGGAACAGAGTTAATGACGCGGAAGATGAAGACAAGAGGAAGAAACGGCCAAACCCACACAGGCCTCAAGATGGCGGCCAGTGAACACTGAGCACAGAGAAAACGTCCAGCAACACAAAGAAATGACAATGGGGAGAGCGGACCTCAGCATAAATGTCCCAAACTGCAAGGCCCACTGACTACCAGTACGACCAACGCCTTCACCGATCGCCCCAGGCTTCGTAAATCATTATAATATCAACCAAGAGGAAAGAGGTGTACATCAAACAAAAAATGTCACTTGGTAACGGATATCGGTCAAAGGAAGTTAAAATCGCAAAGAACTAGATATATATATATATCTACTTGAAGACTCGTCAAGTTCGATCGAAACCGGTTGGAGTGTCCAGTTAACGATTTCTTTTGCGGTGTTTTCACAAATAGGGACCGAAATTAAAAGGACAACATCGTCAGAATATGGCAGGTCTGAATTTCAAAGCCACACAGCTGAATTGGTTGGTGATGCAAACCGAACCACATCCAAAACCAAATCTGTGCGCTGCTCACGGGGGTAAGTTCGAAGGCTGTCTAAGGCCATCCCGGCAGACCATGGCTGGTCGGAAGGCGGCCATTCGGAACAGAATGCATGACCTGTGGTCAGCCAGCGGTCGGTGCAGATTGTTGTTGTTGGGGCACAGCGGGACGGGCTGTGGTCAGCGGCGATCACGTGTCTGTGTTGTGAAGAAGACACTTGTGCTTTGTTGTTTGGCGAAACAACAATTTTGATCGATGGAAATGTCAGTTAACTTCTCAGTTTTTAAGTTTCATCCTCATCATGAAGATGTTCTTCTCCTCTTTCTGCTCCACTGCCTCCCCCAAGGCCCATCTCCTCCTCCTCATCATCATCATCCTCAGACTTAGTGCAGTAAATGGACTTTGCGAGACATTTCCAGTCTGGCTTACAGTTGATGGCTGGTATCATTAAGAAATAATAGGCGTCGACGGAAATACAGCAGATGTAGTAAATGTGATAAAGGAAAGCTTAAAAGCGGGGGAGAAGTACCGACAGGGAGGCGGAGTCACTGAATGAAATAAACCTGGCAAAAACAATGTTATCATTTAATAACGCGTGTTTATATATTTGTTCAGTAAGGGTATAAACAGTAGCAATATGTTTGTTTGTTTTCTTTTTGCAAAGTTGAGCTCGGCCGCACACGTGGCCTGCAGGGTGGGGTGGGAATGCGGAAAGTGAAAGAGAGAAAGATAAAGGGGAAATACAGACAGTAACAGAACTTATCATTAGTACTAATCAATAGTAGTACACCGTCCACCGGCTTTCCATTTTTACTGTCCCGACTACTGTCCAGGCTATTGTCACAACAATGCTTTAAAAGCTCTAAGCTGACTAGCGGGCAAAGTTAACACAGAGAGCACTGACCAACAAATGAGCAGACAGGCAGATGGTCAGTCTGCTGGTCAGGGCTGATCATGCTGTTTAATCTATTGTCCAGTGCTGGCCCTCTTTTACTGGACATTATTTACAACACGGACAATCAACGTTTTAGACCACTAAGCTATAAAAAAAATTATAAAAAATAAAATAAAAAAAGGCAGGAAACATGTGTTTGAAAGCGACACTAAATCATTAAGTCAATCTGTAGGCCTACAACATGGAAACTATGCATCCTGGACCGGTCGATACTGATTTCTCTTTGTCCGAAACCCGTCAAATATTAACTTAATGTAGCATCCCCCCCCCCAAAAAAAAAAAAAATATATATATATTTATTTTTTATTTTTACACCACAGTGATTAAGACCAACTACCAGTGTCACATACAGAATTTGGGACACTTGGGAAGCAGTGTGTAAAACCTGAACAATCTCATGACTCTGAGTCAAAATCGAGTGTACAGAGTTACCCACGTCGATCAAGAAAATGGCGCACGAATTGACAGATGCATGCATATACGCACTTGTGATGTGGTTTTTTCTCTCTTATTAAATGTACACATTCGCTGGCTAAGTCACCCTCCAAACATGAACATGTTCAACAACCGGAACGAAAGTTGCGATGAATCCTGACGGTTGTTGTGTTATTTTTTATCCACCCATTTAAACTCCGTACTTGATTTAAAGGAAAAGACTGGGCAAATGAATGAAATCATTCTCCAGTAAGCATATACAATCACTGTTTATACCTGGCTATAACATTCAGCAGAATAGTGCTACGCTAGTAATAACTTCACCCATCTCTTGAAGCAGCCCCGGGGCCAGGTATCCAATATTCTATGTTTGCCCCGACACCTACAATTATCACGACTGTCACACTACATCTCCGACAGGACCGAGAACAGCCCGGGACAGAAAAGACACCCTTGTATCACACCCTGCGTGCAATGTTATTTTTCCATTCCTCATTCGTCTCCAATGGCGGGGGCAATGACAGCTGTATACAATGACTCTCACACTGTGTCGTTGTGTATCTTTTTTCTTTTTTTTTCTTCTTGTTCTTTTCTGAAGACCACGTTTCTACATTTCTAATCTATTAACTGAAAGAGTTTACATCTCTCTACCGCCTTACACATTCATAACTCTTCCTCTCATACAAAGACTGGATTATTTTCCTTTTACACGTGTTCTACCCTCAAGTGTTTGTAATTGGTTAATTTGTCCCTGCTGCCACCGACCTAACTCAGCTATAGAAATCTATTATTCGTGTGTACAGTTATGTGTGCAATGTGTGTACACTGGGGCAAAGGGTTAGGGTATTTGCAGAAACATCTTACATGGAACAAACCATTTTGAGACAACATTTTGTTTCATTAACACTTTTGATTTGATATGATTATCATCTCTGCTTTTTTCCCCTGTGAATTTAAAAAAGCGTTCATAAATTGTGTCCACACGAAATAGTGCTGCTAAGTGTTGTCCTTAAGAAAACCACTTATATTAAATATGTATTTGTCTTGCGACTTTTAGCCCCACTCTCCCTCCTTCTTTGTCGTTCCTGACTGACTTGAGTAGAAGAAAGGCTAACAAAAATCTTGTCCTGTCTATTTTCTGAAAGGATACAATGCTTATAGTTTCTTTTTTTGCGTTCTTTTTGTTCCTTCCTTTGTTTTTCCTGTATTTTTGGGGGGGGTATTTTATTTCTCTATTTCTTTTCTTCTTCTTTCTTTCCCCCCCCCCCCCCCCTGTCCTTGTACCTGTCCTCCTTTCTTTTTTCCCTCACCCCCCCCCACCCCCCACCCCCCTAGCCCCAACTCCACCCCCTCCTCCCGCTCATCACCATCAGTTTTCGTTTAACCCATCAGGACCATTCGCTTCCCCCGTTTGCTGCATTGTTCGTCAAGACATCCCGTGTTTCTGCTGTTTTGCAAGACAGATGTTTTGCTTGAAAGACAATCCTGGCAAAAAGGAAGAGGACAGGGAAATATGCGGCGGTTGTCACAAGACGGTATCATGAATCATGTCCCACACAAAGACCAAGGTGACATCGGTTCGCTTGGGGTCCGTTTGTGTTCGTGTCCAAATTCTAATCTAACTGTTCACGATTTGAAAAGCACCACGGTGCAAAGGAAGAACGAACAAACACCAATCCGAAAAAGGAAACTGTTTTGGGTTCGTGCTCGTTGCAACATTTTGCCTGCGTAAGCTTGGGGCGGCCGTGGCGGTGTCCTCAGTCTTTGTGAGAGCTTGGTACGTATTCATGTTGATTCTCGGGGTCAATAGAAGACTCAGGTTTATGAACGCCATGGAATGCGATAAATCTTTTTACTCTCAAGAAAAATAAGAGAAAAGAAGCCAGCACTGTGCTGAATTTGAACAAGGAAGACTGGGACAGAAAGAAAAATGATTTTCTCACAGTATACTTTCGTACAAATACTCCACTCAGCTGAACTGAACTGAATATTTCCAAACCAAGATAACAATCTAAGAACTAAACTTAAAGTATGTAAACAAATGTAAGGAAAGCCTCTTCTTGTACCGACGAAACAGAAGAAGTACTCGAAAATACACTTCGCAGTCACAGAGTGGAACACGTCCTTTCTGTTTGTCTTTAACACGCCGTGGAAATTCTCTCTCTGAGACACCGGAACAAGAATCTGTGTGAAGAAAAGCCAGACCTGAGAACCCAGCGAAGAGATTGGTCATCATAAGTGAAAGCGACAGACACAGCCAGCACTTTCTGCTCACTGACGCGAAAGGAGACGACAACGACATTAGCGACTCGGCAGTCAACGCTTTGGTGATCAGTTAGTGCCTGCTATTTTTTCTCTCTCCGGTCGCGATAATCTCATCACTCAATGCATCGGCCGCCGACTTTTAGGTCACCAAAGTCACGACTTTCCACACAAACAGGGAGAAAAAAGAGCTTGGGGAAAATGTTAAAAAAAAAAAAAAAAAAAAAAAAGACCCCCCTCCTCCCCGTGCACTCTGACTGCTCCAGGCTAGCAGGAAAAGAGAAAGAGGGTACAAACGGTCGATATCAATTACAACGATTCGTCGTAAATTATTCTTTTCAACAGATCTCCAATCGGTCCCAGTTTACCCCTACAGCGGCAACGTGACAAGACAATAATTCCCCTGCAATCATTGGTTTCTTTCACCAAGACAATCATTGTTATCCATCGGTTTGTTTCATCCAGACTATCATAGCAGCATTATTATTGTATCTGTTTGTTTGGATCAGCGAGACTCATCATGGCGGCATTATTATTTTATCTGTTGGCTTGTTTCGTCGAGAATATCACGGCAATATCATTATTTGTCTGTTGGTTTCTTTCATCCAGACTATCACGCTAGCAGTAATAGTTAATATATTAGTTTCTTTTATACCAAGACTATCACAGCAGCATTACTTTTGGTGTAAGTTTATCAGTCTGTTAGTATTTCTTTCACCGATACTTTCACGGCAATATCATTGTTTTTCTGTTGGTTTCTTTAACGGCATCCGTTGTTTTGATTTGCCGAGATTATCATGGCGGCACTCACGTGGGTTATCGGCTGACCACTCGTCTTCCTCAACGTCCGCTGGTCACTAAAAGTCGGGCCGCAAAGCATGGCGGGATTTCCTGTAAGGTGCCAGCGTTGGCGCCGCCGCTTTCATCCGGGCGGTTTGATGGGGGGCACAACAAAGAGATGTCGGCGACAGACAAGGGCTAATGACATAATGCGCGCCGCCAAATGACATCTCGCGCTAATGCTCTCAGTGCAAATGTAGCCCCGTGTTTTGATTCCAGGCTGCGAGGCGTCACGACGCCACTAGCAGATTGAGGTCGAGATGAGGGGAGACACCGTTCCTTTCCCGAAGACGGAATAAGGATGACCTGGGTTGACTCCCGAGGACAGGGGAAGGAGATGAAGAGAAAATGACAGCAGCCCCACCCTCTCTCTCTCTGTGTCTCTCTTTCCGTTCCGCCAGTGTGTGTGTGTGTGTGTGTGTGTGTGTGTGTGTGTGTGTGTGTGTGTGTGAGAGAGACGGTGTGTGTGTGTGACGGCGTGTGTATGTGTGTGTTCACACAAAAGGAGGTCCTGAAAATAAAACAGAAAAAGGCCGTCCACAATCGGTTTTATGCCATCTCTGCGGGAAAATGCTTATATGAATTCACAATCAGAAGTAAGTGATTCAAAAGATGGAGATGATGTAACCCGCAAAAACCTACCGGCGACAGGGATATGCCGGCGTAAGAAATTATTCAGAATTTCCGAGACAGAAACAAAGAGGTTGACCACAGACGGTGTAGTCAAGAGGACAATGTATTCAGAGAACAAGTCGAATGCAGACTGACGCGGAAAGATGTGCACGGTTAAGCTAATTCACAGAAAAAATGGGGCGGGGTGGAGAATGGGAGGGGTGGGAGGTGGTGGGGGAGAGAAATCCTCTTTTATTTTGCGTCAACAGATACAGAAGGGCAAGACCCAGTGGTGCCTAAAGAATGATGACTTAGGAAAGTCGACAAAAGAAAATTGGTTTGAGGAAACTTATTTTCTGCTCCTAACCACCAGCACATCCACCCCCCCCCCCCGACCACCCCCCCCTTTTTATACCTACCGACATGTCTCAAGCCAAAGAATAATAAAATGTCCACGACAGGGTGCATCATAAGGTGTTCTTGTTCAATTTTGGTACATTAGCTAAAAGCTTTCTCATCATTTAAAATTGTTTTCGTATCTTGTTTTTTTTTTTATCTCTCCACCAGAGTATGCTAATCGACAACGTTGCAAGTCAAACAAATTCGGTATACTAATAACATTTACTTTCGCCTCATCGAAAACTTACACGAAAACAACACCCTCAGGCTACCAAAATCTTCCTATAGCCATTCTCATTTTCCATTTAAAAAGTAAAAGTCGAAAAAGAAGCACACACACGCCCCCCCTCACACACACACACACACACACACACACACAGGCGCGCGCGCGCACACAAACGCATTCGCGCGCTGAAGAAACGTCGTGGACCTCCCTTGTTTCTGATGCAACATCATGTTCAAAGGTAACTAACTCTTGAGAAACCAAATTCAATTCTCTCCCTTGTTTTCCTGTTTAGCCACATTTGCGAGACGGGTGAGTTAGTTTGGGAAGGCGGGCGGCCATTTTGCCAGTATTGAGTTAAATCTAATTCCGCGCGTCCTGTTTATTTCGCGGACTTCTAAATGGACCCTAGGGGATTGAATTTCGTTTTAATTTCTTTGCATGGGGCCTGCACACGGATTGACGAAAAGGAGATCGAGCATAACCTTGTGCTTCTAGAGCGGAGGAGCAATCTTTTGCTATCATAGAGGATTCGTTGCATTACGAGAGGGAAATTCTTCACATTGCATTACCTTGTGCTTTCGTTTTTGGGTGATAGCGCTCTCTTTAAATTATCTTCACATATTTATATATATATATATATGTCACACGCTTTCCTTCTTTGCCACTACTAAAGCAAACGTGCAAGATTGTATGTTACACGCTTTGGAGCATGTGCAAGAACGGATTCAAACTCGAAATCGTCCCTCCAAAAGCCCCAAAATGCACACACGACTTTTATTTCTCCTGCTGTTATCCTTTCTTCTCTTTACAAATTCTTCAACGCTGAGAATACTGAGGACGGCATCCCAGACGACAGTACTGTTTCCATATGCAAATTTAGCTGCCCTTGGAAAGTGGCTCGCTCAGGAGGCCTGTTAGTCTGAAACTAGAAGGACAGAGTTCTGAACATAGATGACAAAGACCCCGAAAAGAACAAACATTTCGCGGATGCAGACACAGAAAGACGTCATGAAGAATGCGATGCTTCAAAAGATACAGACTGTGACGATGACTGTGACGTCATTCACATATACCGAGACGTCATTCATAGTTGTTCGTTCACTTCCGTCAAAAAGTAGATCTCTCCACAATGGCTGCTCCTGTGTTTAGGTTTGTCAAGCTTGAGTACGCAAAACCTGTTTGTTCTCTCCTCTGTTCAAGCTGTGAGACATAAATGCTATTCCGACTTGGTCGTGTGACAGAGTTTTCTTCCACACTCGATTAGCTGATGTCTAACTCAGCCTGACGGCTTCGTTAGACAATCAACGTAATCTCGTGTGGAAGAAAACGTCTGTCACACGACCAAGTCTGAATAGCAGGTAATATACACCCCCTTCCCCTGCAAAGTCAACCTCGCACTTAGCTGAAAGAAACCAAGCTGACGAAGTAATAACTTTTCCTGTTTCATTTTTCCATCTTTTGCTTTTTTTGCCCCATTGTCTGCAGTAATCTTCAACATCTCACAATTCCTGGCTCCAAGCCTTTAGCTGTCAAATACGAATAAAATACTCGTTAATACACTCGGCCAGACAAAAGCGTAAACGCTCTATCTTCAGCAAAAGACCTGACAAAAGTGACTGATGGGCCTACGACGATTATTCTGTGAGTAGGCCACGCCTTTTTCTTCGTATTAGAAACGCACCGGGCGGAGCATAGGAGCTTCAATAGATCACGCAGAGCTTGAGAAATCAGATGTTAAATATAGTGGATGCATGATAGCCAGAAACACAACTATTTATCCCTTGATTTTTTTCTTTGATCGTGTGATGGGTGTGTGTGTGTGTGTGTGTGTGTGTGTGTGTGTGTGTGTGTGTGTGTGTGTGTGTGCGTATGTGTGTGCCCGTGCGTGCGTGAGAGAGAGAGAGAGAGACAGACAGACAGACAGACAGATAGACCAACAGACATAGAGATAGAAAGACAGACAGACAAAGGAAGAAAGAGAGAACCCATCCGAGTGTCAAATTAGATACTACCCTCGCAGTTCCTCAGATTTTCAGGATAAAAAGACAGAAACAAACACGAGATAGAAACGTATTCATCCGGCGAAAAAAGGGATTACCACGGTTGGTATTAATTCCACGCGGGAGATTACGATCTCTTATAATTAGCCAGGGTGGAGTGAATTTGTATTTGCCAACAGATAGCAGGTTTGTATTTGCCAACAGGAGGCTTGTCTTCCTATTGTGTCCACTGCTTGTATCCGCCCTGTCCCGTGTGGTTTGGCGGAAAATGAAGTTTGTATCCCCCCCTGGTCAGTGAATCGGGTTTCTGGTCATTCTGCCGGCTGGCCATCATATTGGCGCTGTCACAGAACAACGACCGTCTCCCAGAAAGGGGAGGGAGTGGATGTTTTTGCTGTGAAGAAAAGATCCGCGGGAGTCACTATAGCCGATTGCATTAAAGGTGGGGGAGGAGGGTTGGTTCGGGTAGGGGAGGTAATCTTCCCTGGAGGGGTTGGGGGTTGGGTGGGGGTGAGGAGAGAGAAGGAGAGAGAGAGAGAGAGAGAGAGAGAGAGGTCTCACTTTTCCATGTCCAAGTCTTTGCGGGGGGCGCAAACAAAGAAGTGTGGCCAATAAAATTA
This sequence comes from Littorina saxatilis, assembly GCF_037325665.1. Taxonomy (NCBI): domain Eukaryota; kingdom Metazoa; phylum Mollusca; class Gastropoda; order Littorinimorpha; family Littorinidae; genus Littorina; species Littorina saxatilis. The sequence goes on along the minus strand of NC_090250.1, from coordinate 50,548,326 downwards.
ATCTAACCCTTTTGACAAAAAACAGAGCATGATTTAAAACAATTAAAAAAGAAAAATACAGTTGTTCGTCAAAACAAATGTGTCAGATCAGTGTATTTTCAGTCTGCAGTTACTGCTCTGATACGGAGAATAACACGCCTCTATCAAATCCACAGCCTTTTCTTTTGAAAAACAACAAGAGTTTATACAGAATGAATGAGCTTGCCTCTTTAGGTCTGGCGAAAGCGACGCGTAAATAACTTGGCCGTTTTTCTCCATCAAACACCTCTCAACAATCCATTACGACTCCCCGAGAGACAATCCCAGACAGGCTAGCAATGTGAACAGGCGGAAAATTGTCACCAAATCCACTTGTCCTTCCTCCCTGACAGGAGAGCGGCCAAAGGGACCGCACTCCAGGGTCTTATCACCACCTCATCCCCCGCCAATAAACAAACAGACAATCAAACTGAACGGCCCCTTAATCTGTCAGACAAATTGTCCTGACTCGCAGAGCGGATTCCCTGGACTCTTCAGCGGTGCTTCGCGTCGCCATTGTTAAACGGACCTAAGTCTTTTTGAATTCTCCTTTTCCAATGCCAATCTTCTCTCTTCCGCTGAGGGCGCGCACGCGCACTCAGACCGATGGAGCGTCCGGATTAAGCGCGTCTCGTGCTCTCTCGTTACTGGGCGAGACTTGATGGTTTTGTTTTCACCGTCGTCGGTCCTGCGATTAAAGGAGACACGTTAGCGATGTGTCTATTGCACTCAGGTTACCATGTCCATTTCGCCCTGCCCACCCATGTCCGCGTTTCTCCATTGATTATCTTATTACTGAGCCCTTTTGTACACTGGAAAACGCCATCCTTAGCGCTGTGTTGTTCTCGCCGCAAAGCCAAGTCCTAATTCATTACTTTAATCAAAACTTCTATCCAATACTCAAAGCAAAAAACTTTCTTCATCCAAGAAAAGTTTCGCGTCTTTTTCGAACAAAAGAGAAGAAACCGGGCGCGAACTGCCGTCTGTCTTGGAGACAATTTGAGGTAATAATCCAGAGAAAGCAGCTAATGGCGACTCGCGGAATAACAAATTGGACAGCCAGAGCGCAATAAATTGAATTTGCTGCCAAATCCGAGTCAAGAGAGATTGGAGGGAAAATAATGGCTTTTAGATTCCCTGGTCTACTTAGGGAATCGGTGGTGACTTTGGTGGGACCTAAAGGCGTCTTGGTGCCAGAACAAAGAGTGACCTAAACTCAAATCATCTTCATCCGTGCTAATGGCACTGGGGATGCGCGCAAGAAATGGCAATTGTCACTTTGAACACGCTTATAAGCCTTGTTTACTGTGTTTCTTGGCTATGATTACATGCATGCGGCATTGCGTTTTGCAAATTATTGGAATTCATCGCTGAAACCATTTTAAAACATTTTAACCCAAGCACTTTTCCGCTTTTTGTTCGTGAGAAGAAAGAAGGTGCATTTGTGCCGTGCGGGCCCTAAGTTATGAGACCTATCTTTTTACAAGGACTAGAATACCAGTGAAACATTTTATGAAATTCGCTTGCACATACCATAATTGTAAACATGAATGTCACAAGGAAGAACAAATAAACACACTATTGGGCAAACAGAGGCTTACCAGTGAAGATATATTTTTGGGGAAAAACTGCATTTCTCATGTTTTTTGTGTGTATATGCTGCAGAAGACGCTGACGGACGATTACGCACATCGTTTTGGGGATCCGGGAAGACTGCAGTGTGGTATACGGCTCTTTATTGCCCAGTGTTGCACTTCGGGACTGGGTAGCATAAAACAACAACAACAACAACAACAACAACAACAACAACAACAACAACAACAACAACAACAACAACAACAACAACAACAACAACAACAACAATCCCAGTCGAGCATTTTTCAGGACTGGGTGGCCGAGTGGTAACGCACTTGCGCTCGGAAGCGAGAGGTTGCGAGTTCGACCCTGGGTCAGGGCGTTAGCAATTTTCTCCCCCCTTTCCTAACCTAGGTGGTGGGTTCAAGTGCTAGTCTTTCGGATGAGACGAAAAACCGAGGTCCCTTCGTGTACACTACATTGGGTTGTGCACGTTAAAGATCCCACGATTGACAAAAGGGTCTTTCCTGGCAAAATTGTGTAGGCATAGATAAAAATGTCCACCAAAATACCCGTGTGACTTGGAATAATAGGCCGTGAAAAGTAGGATATGCGCCGAAATGGCTGCGATCTGCTGGTCGATGTGAATGCGTGATGTATTGTGTAAAAAAATTCCATCTCACACGGCATAAATAAATCCCTGCGCCTTGAATATGTGTGCGATATAAATTGCATAAAAAAAATAAAAAAAATAAATCCCTGCGCTTAGAACTGTACCCACGGAATACGCGCGATATAAGCCTCATATTGATTGATTGATTGATTGAGTCGAGCAATCAACCACAACCAATACCACCACCATCAACACCACCAACTAAAAACGATGAATAAAATCATCCTAAAACGGATTTTTTTGTTTAATGTATGGGTTTTTTTTTACACCAGACAAACCTCAATTAACTAATTCATTAAAAAGATCCCCATCAATCGTCCTACCTTTGTCTTGTCCAATCTGGTCCTGTGACTGCCTGACGGCGTTGAATGCCTTCTGGGTCAGCTCGAGGACGCTCAGTAGGATCTTCTCAACTTCACTTGGGGCGGCGTTTTTGGCTGATAGACCGCCGTTCACCAGGGGGAGCTCCTGGCGCACTCCTGTAACCGCTGGCTTGTCCACCTCGCCGACAATGTAACTGTCGCTGATGTCGTTGCTGTTGTCGTCCATATCTGGAAAAAAATATGGGGAAGGCATTGTTTTGAGTTTTGTGAAATTCGTTGTGGGATGGAGGCATGAAGAGGTCGACGGTGAAAATGAACACGTGCAGTGTGTGTGAGTGTTGATCTTTCTTTGTTTGTTTGCTGTTGTTGATGTTGATCTCCAATTCAATTCAATTCAATACCCAAATATATAATTACGTAAAACATAGTCCTTACATAAGATTCACAAGCTCGATACATGTAACATATCACGCACATCTACACTCACATATCCAAATCCAAACCCATCCAAACCCACACCTTCAAATACATAACATTCTTGTTTTTAATCTTGCTGCATTTGTGCTTGTTTATGTTTATTCACTATAAGTTAATCTGTCTGTATTGTATGTTTTATTCTCCAATTGTTACGTAATAAACTAAAATAAAGATGAACTTTCTACATGCACAGTTAGGTCTTGTAACTACTGTTGAACAGATCTGCAGAAAACGCACCTACAGGCCTTGCGAAAAATGACTGAGAACTCTTAACAAAATCGCGCACAAAGAAAACAAATATCCTGCATCGCAGAAAACACACAGAAGCAACTCATCAAGACAAACAAGAAACACTTAGTCACTACTCAGTTTACAGCACACACGAGAATCCGCTGACAACAAACTCGTCACGGCATCGTTCTATTGGTATAACATAGTTTGCACATTATACTGTACGACAAAAAGAGTTTATGGTAACAAAAACCAAGAACAAAATAAGAAGAAAGTAGAGAAGGAAATAAAAACAGCTGAAAGACAGAAACCTCAACATTAAGTTGTGTTATTTTCTTCTCAACGAAACATATTAGTAATTACTGAAAATTCAACGGATACTACGGCTGTGTCTAGCAGGATGCCCGACTGGAAAAAACACACACCCGAACAACAACAACAACAATGTTCAACTAAGCACCGAGGGGGGAGGGGGGGGGTGGGGCGGGCTGTATGGGACTGGATGAAAAAGTCTGGAAAAGAAAAACTAACAAACAAACGAACAAATAACAAAAACAAAAACCTAAAGTAGAAGAATGACATCTGAGGTAAGGGGGGGGGGGGGGGTAAATCGTGAGAAAAAAAGGTCGGAGGTGCATGGGAGAAGGGGGAGGAGGAAAGGAAGAGAGGGTGGGAGGGGGGGTGGGGCTAGGGGGTGCTGGTGGAGAGTGGCGAGATGAAGCCTATAGAAGAGGAAGAACAAATGAGGAAGGAGAAGCGCGAGCTGAGAGGACAACAGGTACATCATCGCACCACTTGCGCACTGTGTAAGTCCCCAGCGGAGCGCGTGCTTTCTCCATTCCCGCCTGCTGCTTTGACAATTAAGCAGCTTATGTTTTTTCAAGCTCAGGCCAGTAAAGTGTAGACCTGTTTTCCCCATTCGACATTCCCCTCCCTTCTCTTTGAACAAAACGCCACTGCTGGCAAGGAATTAAAAATACTCAGCCCTCCCAATCAAAACGGGGGGAGAGGTAACTATTAGTACGCAAGCTACGCCAATGTAGAAAATTAGCCACGGGGAAGCTTTATGCCAGAATTGCTTTTCTGTTTGAACGCAGATGCAAGTATTCTGGGCGTGCGCGAGGCAGGAGACAGATCATTCTCACGCAACACATAAATGTAATAATTTTCCACAGCCAACGAGCTTCGTCGAATTCCCGCTCCAGCGTTTGAAGTCGTCGTAATGGCGAACGGGTTGCCCGGATGAAAGAGATATTTTTTTGGCCATCTGCGAGTTGTGTTAATTCGCGGGATTGAGCTGTCTCACCGGGACTCTGTAGCTATCTCGCCAAATCATGATATAATAACTTTTCCCTGCGCTCCGACCCGGTGGGTGTAAAAAGAAAAGAGGGGCGAGATAAAAAGGAAAAGGCGTGGAGAATCAGCGAGTAAAGGGGTGGAAAAAAGGAACGAGGAAAGGAAAAAAGCGGGGGTGATGATTAACTTTTTTTTCATTTTTTTCTGAGGGGTTGAGGGGGGGGATGAGGGGGGCAGATACCCACCCCCTTCTCCGCCCCTCCAGTTATACTCGTGCACCTGCGCAGAAGCACCGAGAATATATGTTTTGTTGTTTGTTTTGTTGTTTTGACTGAATGTGACGTGAGTGCTATGCTAAGCTGTAGATTGATTCCCTCAGATGATATGATGCACTTTACTGGCTTCTCTATTTTGTGTGAGAAGCCAAACCAAAAAAACCCCGTGTGTATCACTAATCAGACAAGAAAGTTGTATTGTATTGTATTGTATTTTACTGTACTAATGTACTGTACTGTATTATACTATATTACATTGCATTGCATTGCATTGCATTGCATTGCATTGCATTGCATTGCATTGCATTGCATTGCATTGTATTGTATTGTATTGTATTGTATTACATTGCATTGCATTGCATTGGACTGTACTGCACTGTATTGTATTGTATTGTGTAGTATTAAATTGTATTGTGTATTTAAAAAAAAAACACCAGTGTAACGGACTCTTTTTTCTGGACGATTTTGAGAACTCTGAAGATGGATTCATATGACCTGCAAAGCGTTCCTCGCCGTTGCTTTTGAACCCATTGACGCTTGGTAAGTTATCAAACAGAAAGAGATGCTGCCAATAAAAACGCTTAATCTGTGCATACTTTCTCTTCTGAACTAAGCAGACTTGTTTTTACTCCCTGTTTTTTCATTTCAAACTCAGCATTTCTCGCCCCCCTCTCCCCGATCACCATCTTTCTCTTTTTATTCAAACCGGTTGGCATACTTATCCGTCAGCAATCACTGAATTATGTCTGAATGCTGACAACGCGCGGGGGGTGGGGGTGGGGTGATATCTCGAGTTAATAAGTGAAAACTCGTCAGTTCGTTCCTCAAATGTGTCCGCAAACATTCATAATTGATCACGTCGTCTCTTGACGCACCCCCCCCCCCCCCTCTCTGTCTCTCGGCGTATCGTTTCCAATGGTCCCTTTCCATCGTCAACTGCATGCTGCTTAGCTCGCGGTTTCTGGACCAGGGCCAGCGATTGATGTTGTTAAAGGGGGCTTCCTTCCAGCGTATAAACCGTTTTGTAAACCACCTTAAAGGTCTATCCAGGATTTAAAGCTGAAGAGTACCGATAAAACTAATTAAATGTAAACCATCTTGCAAATCACCTTAAATATATCCAGGCTTTAAAGCTGAGGAGTACCGATAAAACTAATGAAATGTAAACCATCTTGCAAATCACCTTAAATATATCCAGGCTTTAAAGCTGAGGAGTACCGATAAAACTAATGAAATGTAAACCATCTTGCAAATCACCTTAAATATATCCAAGCTTTAAAGCTGAGGAGTACCGATAAAACTAATCAACTGTTTTTTGAAAGAAAGAGGGGGCACGATGAGATCCAGCTCCGATCCATCTTTGACGCCCCCCCCCCCCCCACCTTGGATACTGTCCCCTGATGTACATGTGTGTCTCGCAACTGTCCTACCCAAGTCCCCCCCTGCTCACCGCATAAAAAGCCCACATAATGCACATTATCCTTCCACTTGAACATTCACTGAAAATCAACCGCCTGCAAGCATGCCTACTTCTTATAAAGAGTGGGAATATTTTACTGAATTAGTTTATTAGCTGACACTTAGGTCAATCTGTGAAATTATATCAGTGAAAAATACCAGCTCTGCAAAGAAAGTTGTTCATTTTGGGTATCTGCCCAAGTGGAAGGATGCCCGTAGGCTATACCCACTGTACAAGCCTGAGCGAATCTGTGGTCGTGTTCTCGACCGTTTACTCGCGATGGAAGGTACTTAAACCCTGCAATATGGAATCTTAAATGTGATTTATCTCCCGTTAAGTTTCAGATGAAAATTTGTCCTTTTTTTCAAACCGAGTCACCCCATTGCCATAAATGTCTGTTCACATTCTTTAACGCAGACGCTATTTTTTTTATGTGTGCATTTTTTTCCTTCTCGCAAGAGTTGATGGATTTAAGTTCATGCTTCGACGCTTGCATATCATCAGTTTACTTTTGTTTTCTTCATCAAGCTCGTCAAAGTGTGATCAATTTCCTCCGCGGGCCGTGTAATGAGCTTGCACCAACTACACCCTGCGAGCAGAGCGGAGAGCTGTCGCCACTACAACTCGCACGTGCTTATCGTGCTGCACGGAAAGCGCAACACTGTCAACGACTGATTGTGCTGTGTTTCACGTGCAAATCACACTTTCTGATTCCCTTCTTGTCCAGTCCGAATGATTTTTTTTTTATCGGAATGAGTTTATGTATAATTACCTTGAAGCAGTTTGCATTTCTTTATTGTTCTTGTTCTTGTATTTCTGTTTTGTTTTTGCATGTACTCCCATGGAGTTTCTTGAATAAATTCTTTGCCTAGCCTTGCCTTGCCTTGTTAATATAGCTGATTAGTCTCGAATACAGTCTCAGACGACACCAGCTTGTCAAACCTTGGATGACTGACTACTAATTATTTTTGCCCAGAAGTTTTGGTGAGAGGGGGAGGGGGGGAGGGGCTCACCTGAAACTGGTACACACGCACGTGCACCCGCGCGGACGTGGACGACCACATACACACATACAGTCACACACACACACAGACTGACTCTCTCTCACTCTCTTTCTTCTAATGGAGTTGAGTACTCTTTGAACGCACTGTATGCTCCTCGGAAACGTCACAACGAGAATTTATAAATAAGGTAAAGATTCTGGTTTGAAGTACATCGGCGAGGCAACCGTAACACTGTATGTATGTATCACACGGTGAAAATTAGGATCATTTAGAGTTTTAAAAATGAGTTATTGTTTAACGATAAGTTTCTGTGTGTTATATGCACTCTCAGGGAATTTACTCATTTACAATTTTCCTCACAAAAATTAAAAATTTCATTATCGAATTGCACTTTTAAATATGCAGTTTAAAAAAAAAAGTGTGTGTTTTGGGCCCGAGGGGCGGGGTGGGGGGGGGGGGGGTGGGTGGTAGGAGGTGAATGGGGGCGGGTGTTCTGAACTAATGGAAAAGGTTGAAAGGGATATATCTGGTGGGGGAGGGGAGCTAAAAGATGCCTTACCTCCCTTGTACAGGACCATGGTGTAACACCACAGACCTGCTCCCTTGTACAGGACCATGGTGTAACACCACAGACCTGCTCCCTTGTACAGGACCATGGTGTAACACCACAGACCTGCTCCCTTGTACAGGACCATGGTGTAACACCACAGACCTGCTCCCTTGTACAGGACCATGGTGTAACACCACAGACCTGCTCCCTTGTACAGGACCATGGTGTAACACCACAGACCTGCTCCCTTGTACAGGACCATGGTGTAACACCACAGACCTGCTCCCTTGTACAGGACCATGGTGTAACACCACAGACCTGCTCCCTTGTACAGGACCATGGTGTAACACCACAGACCTGCTCAGGCTTTTACAAAGCATCCCTCCCCATAGACACACATACCAAAAAAAACCCAGCAATGGTTTTTTTTAAACATTTTTACTTGTCAGCAGATTGGGATTTTAAAAATTGTTATTTTTTAACTTTTTGTGGGCGGTTTTAAGTTTTGCAAAATGAAAAGGGCGTCAATTCTGAGATGAAATCAAACAAAAGAAAGAAGGTGAACAAAAACACAGCGCAGATAGCAGCAGGGCTTTAAGATTGTTGGTCAGTGGAAGGATGCTCTTTGCCCAGGCCTGCGAGAATAGTCATCTATATCCGATGATCTCCTCGGGGAAGAAGGTACAGTATCTTTAAAGTTAAAAGAAACATGCCTGCGCTTGCATCAGTTGTGGAGGCAGGGGAGGGGCCCAGCTGCAGGCCAAGAGAACCGACATGAAAAAGTTGACTCATTAACACTGCTTTCATCTCTGCAGGTAGGCCTTTTTGAAGTTGCCTCGACTGATAGCTGCTGCTGCCCCGGGTAGATCTACCTGCAGGGTTGTCCTTTATGCATGGTCGGCAGAACGCCTCAACTTCTTTCAAATCGTCGGAAAATGTTCCGTCATTTTTGAAGAATAGTTTTTTGTTGTTGTTGTGTTTTTACGCTAAGGGAAGGATTGCGCAACGGATTGCGTAAACGTGCGTGCGCGCGTGCGTGCGTGTGCAAAACTGACGTGTCGACATCAGAATGTACTCGGAGTGTAATACAGCAACATAGCTCTCTCGCAACAATTCTCAGCAAAATGTGCAAATGACAGGACCAGGCGGCCTCAGCGAACTCAGGTTTCAACACCCCCGCGCACCGAAGCACCCGCTTCCCCAGAACCATAATTTCTAAAATATGAACCCCTGGCAAACGGAGAAACAAGTCAGGAGGATCAAAAGCAGTGACACTTTTTCCCTCAAGACGGTATTCTCCTTGTACCGGCGCCCCAAGCTGCGGAAGCCATCATGGCGCGTGTTTAAGCGTTCTGCGATAACAACCCGCAAGTCTCGCGAGAACTCCATGATCCCGGTGAGCTCAGACCCCTACAACACATCGCTGGCCGAGACGTTTGTTGTGCAGTCGTCACAACATCAAAGGGTTAGCCGAGTCTGCAAAGTGTGTTTTCCGCCACCGCAACAAGACAGCGTACGAGGAGGGAAAACATGGAGGGAACATGGCAGCTGACAATTATTATTCTCCCTCTTGTTCTACCCGGTAATTAAAGATAGGACCACGTGACAAAATCATTGCGGGACGAGACCGGCAAATTGCTGAATGAGGTCACCGGTCACGCCAAATATCTCTCTTCTGTGCAAGGAGTCAACAAAATCATATTTCTTTCAGTCTTCATTCTATATTGTCTACACGAAGCTTCAGATGCATATATTCATTAATGCAGTCACACTCTAGATCCGTCTTTTAGTCATGCCCAGAGCAGGCAGGAACATTTGTTTGAAAAATTCTTCATTGTTCAACAAGACATGGCTGAAAACTGACAACTCGGGACATCATATATCTTTCTTCATCCTAGTGCTTCCTCATAGATTCAGATTCATATTCATTAATGCAGTCATACAAATGATGTCTATTATCCGTGCCTTGAACACAGGAACGTTAATTTTCTTTGAACTCATCATTGCAAGACAGTTAAGACACCGGTGACAACCGCCGGGGGGTACTCCACTTCCTTCATAATTCCATTGTCTAGCCGTAACTGCAGATGCATATTCTTTAATGTATAGTCAGGCTCAAGAGCGCACCTTGTAGACAAGGCTTCAGCACAGGACTGAACTGCTTCGCTTTTACTGAAATATACTGAAACTCACGACATAGCTGTAATCAAAAGAAAACAGACAAAACTTGTTTCTAGTCCTCACTCTGGAATGCAATCATGCTTAAGATTTATCTTTTAGTCACGCCATGGACTCAGGAACCTTATCATTTTACTATTATTTATTTATCATTTCTTTTTTTTTTGTACTTCGCCGACAGACAAGACATGGCTGAAGAGCGCCACAGACCTCAAACCGCACTCAGCCAAGCGTGGCCGCGAACCAGCTCACCCCCTTGGCGAAACCAAACTCCCTCCCTCTGTCTGAGTTCAGCCTCACGCCATGTTCATAATGATCATCAACACACAAGAAAAGTGCAGAAGCCGGCAGCGTGGCAAAACAAATCATTTGGAATTGTAAGTGTCCCTAGTCACCCCCTAAACTTCCAGTGCCTTTTTCCACTAGCTTAGCATGGTAGGGCTTTTATTATTTTTTTGGTCGGGGGGGGGGGGGGGGAGCTGTTGCTTCAAACAGGGCTTTCTTGTTCTTAATTGACCCTCCTTTCCTTCTCTTTTTGTGTTTTTATTTACAGATAAGCGATTCGCCTGACAGCGAAAAAGAACTAATGCGGCTCTGTGTGAGAGAGAGAGAGAGAGAGAGAGAGAGAGAGAGAGAGAGAGAGAGAGAGAGAGAGAGAGAGAGAGAGAGAGAGAGTAGGTGGTATAAATGACACGATTTGATGTTTGTTGCTTGTTTCATTGTGTTTCCGTTTCACATCTAGACAACTGCTATCGCCATTGGTCAATGTTTGATTCAACTAAACTTTAGTGACTAAAAAAATCGGAATGCAAGATAATTTGATATTCACTCCATAAAAAGTATTCTACATGTAGGCGTATGAAGAAAAAATCAATCAAACACACAGACAATCAAAACTAAGACAAAGAAACAAACACCCCCCACCCCACCCCACCCCTTTCTCTCTCCCCCCCCCCCCTCCAATAAAACAAAAACAAAGCTACGGACGACTCAAAGAAAACACGGGACACCGATTTTCTTCACATAAGATGACATGACACAAATATCGCAACACCGAAATCTACCGAAACGGCAGCCAGAAATTGGGCCAGCAAACGCATACTTCCTGTAGATCGGAGCAACCACTGCCATGTACTCTCGCTGTCAGCTTTGACGTTTAAAACAACGTGCGGACGTGAGCCGTTTGAAGCTGACAGCTTTATGAGGATTAGTTGTCTACTGGGTCAGTGACGAGTTCTTTATTGTTTCCCAGCATAGGCGTCGACCTTACCGGAGAAATTGACTGTTGAATGGGCGGTTCTGGTGAGGTTATGCCCCTTCTTTCTTTCGGCTGGTAACAGGCAGAACCTCGCGGCAAGATCACACGAGAAAAGAAAACAAAACTTGACTAAATGTAAAAACCGTGCATTGGTCCCAAGTGTGCAAGTCGTGCGTTTTATACGGTAAAAAGACAATGCATGGTAACAGGCAAAACCTCGCGGCAAGATCACAGGAGTTGTCTCGCGTTATCACCCCAGAAGCGCTCATTGGTGCTGAACAGTTCTTGCGGGATGCTAAGTGGAGACCAGGAGTTATGGTAGGGATGCTAAGTGGAGACCAGGAGTTATGGTAGGGATGCTAAGTGGAGACCAGGAGTTATGGTAGGGATGCTAAGTGGAGACCAGGAGTTATGGTAGGGATGCTAAGTGGAGACCAGGAGTTATGGTAGGGATGCTAAGTGGAGACCAGGAGTTATGGTAGGGATGCTAAGTGGAGACCAGGAGTTATAGTAGGGATGCTAAGTGGAGACCAGGAGTTATGGTAGGGATGCTAAGTGGAGACCAGGAGTTATGGTAGGGATGCTAAGTGGAGACCAGGAGTTATGGTAGGGATGCTAAGTGGAGACCAGGAGTTATGGTAGGGATGCTTCCGAAATAGTGGAACCTTCCTTTGTCCCCTCCTCCCTCCATCAAAATTAAGAGATTTTCTTCAGTATTTGTTTTTCCACAGACCTCTCCTAAGTTTAGTCGAAGAAGTATAAAGAGTGTACTGGAATAAGCTAAGCCGATTTGCTGCATATGCCTAATCATAGTTCTTATCTATTTGTTTTTCCACAGACCTCTCCTAAGTTTAGTCGAAGAAGTATAAAGAGTGTACTGGAATAAGCTAAGCCGATTTGCTGCATATGCCTAATCATAGTTCTTATCTATTTGTTTTTCCACAGACCTCTCCTAAGTTTAATCGAAGAAGTATGAAGATTTGACTGGAATAAGCTACGCCAACTTGCGTCATATGCATAATCATAGTTCTTATCTTCTTTTGAGACCTTTTTTTCACAGATTTCTGTTCAAAATACGTGTAATATTCTTCTATTTTAAGACTCTTTGAGACAAGAATTTCTCACAATATTCGCGGTCTAAGGGTGATTCCATTGAACTGCAAACCGTTTCCAATGCCTTTACCTGGTGAAACACTTTCGTTTTTCAGATATTGCAAACAGAAAGGTAAGTAGAATAATTTGCAGAGCCTGAGTGTTCTTTAATGCTGTGTTGTTGGATGTGCTGCCAACAGATGGCACACAAAGAACACTCAAGGTGTATCGTTTTGCTTTTGTCTCTTGTAGCATCTGCCGTTTAAAGGCATATGTACGCGCTCCCGTGTTTACAAAGTGTAGTTTGCCATAATCGATGTCAAACGCACCATAAGACCATATAATGACGATATGTCATCATGCGCGGACCATAATACATGCATTACAGCTTGTTCTAGCCTCTGAAAAAGTGAGGATGTCAACAAAGCCGCGGTGTTAGCTCCCTTGCATCAACGTTACATGTGTTGCCAAATCTATAAATAGGACGATCCAGATCAAAATGAAAATTAACATATCTCAACATTGAAGGGGTCCTAGACCCCAATATTTTGCAGGGAACTTAATTTAGCATGTCTCCAGCTGTTGGTAAAGCAATTAGCGTGTATAGTCATCGAGTACATATGCCTTTTAAGTTCTTTTCTAACGGCTGTAACGTCTGAAATACTCTCTAAAGCTGTATAGGTTATGAACCCTATTGATAAAAGACACTCAAAGGAAATGTTATCAATTACAAAAGCGGGGGAAATTGTGGGGATAAAACCGAAGAAATAAATTTATCACGCACGATATGCTTTCAAATCTTTTCCCAAAAAATGACTTTTACAAGGTTTCCGCTATAAATTAAAGTCGAGCTTTCAGATACCTTCCGTCACCGTGTGAACCACCACACTTCTGATCGGTGCATATGTTCTGCGCGAACTTAGAATCCGGTTTCATTCTAGAATGGACCGGGTCCAGGTTGGAATTCTAACCCTGCGCAAGTACAGGGGTGCCATTCTAGAATGAAACCCTTGTTGCTGGTCCATTCTAGAATCGGCCGTGCGCAAGGTTGGAATTTGGGTCCAAGTTGGAATAGTCATTTCAGTTAGACTATCACACAGCCAAAGCCAAAAATGTGGATTTTCTGTTTGTTTTTGTTTTTTGTGTGTTTGGTTGGGGTTTTTTTCTCGGGTTTTTTACACTTTACTCAAAGACATCGTGAATTGGGATTGTGATGTTCTGAAAGTGATTACGATTTTGAGAGACACTCAGCACTGATCGCTACGAACGGAAATTTCCGGACTGACAGTGTTTTGCCGATCTCGCTTGTAACTTTTAATACGTCTTATTCATATACATGAAGTTGGTCTTCTGAATTGTGAAGATATAATGTCAACTTCTTTTTAAACCTGTGACAACAGCTCTATAACTCACTCTGTCCTTCTGTTGGTCTGTCTGTCGGTTAGTCGGTCTGACCGTCTGTCAGTCTGTCTGTCTGTCAAAAAAATTGTCAAAAAAACGGACATTTCCGAGAGGGAGACAGCGCTGACATTGCAAGCGGCCGCAACCGGCTCTCATCACAAAAACAACTGCCCTGCAAACAATACCGCCCTGGTAGTCCCCCTTGCTATGGTCTGCCTTTGTTTATTGCGTACTCAGGAGTGTCAACTTTCTTGACATGACATGACATCGCAAGATCGCCAAAGGATTTTTTTCAGGGGTAGACAAATCAGCCCCATTTTATCAAAGGGAAGGTGCAGGTGGAGATAATTCAAGGGAAGACAACTCTGTCTTACCTACAAACATTACGGCCCCCTTTATTCAAGGGTTTCATTCTAGAATGGCACCCCTGTACTTGCGCAGGGTTAGAATTCCAACCTGGACCCGGTCCATTCTAGAATGAAACCGGATTCTAAGTTCGCGCAGAACACATACATCTGATACAAGCATCCCTCCACTTGAACTAGTACACCGACAGCCTGGCTGCTTTCTGTGTACAGGAAACAGTTTTTGCTGATTTTATTTTGCAGACTGACTAAGGTGCATTAGGAATAGGTATGCAAATAACTGAGCACACACCTGTAACATTCCTGCCTCGAAGCAAAAAGCAGCCTGCCTCGAAGCAAAAAGCAGCCTGCCTCGAAGAAAAAGCAGCCTGCCTCGAAGAAAAAGCAGCCAGGCTGTTAGATTTTGGTACAAGCTCAAATGAAAGGATGACCCTGTCCATTATGAAAGCCTGGACATATTTGTTGGTGGTTAACATCATTACTAACGCAAAAAGCAGGGCATCTTTAAGATGCAGTAGAACACGAGAGGCTTTTACTAAATATATATACTTACACATTAGAAAGCGACCAATTTCAGCTCTGTAAGATTTATGTGGTTTAACCCTTTTCATGTGTCATTACCTTACAGTTACCTGGGCAACATATGTTTTTGAAATCTTGCGCAAGTTGAGCAGCTGCCGCTGACAGCCACAGAGTGCATAGCCAAAGAATTGCAACTTCCGAGGGTCACCACGGTCTACTTCAAATTGGACGTCATCACATTTCATATTACGTCATCAGTCTGATTGTCAACCTCCAACGACGTGTCAGTTCAATCTTAATTAATTGGGTGCTAAGAAGTTAATTCGAATTTATATTTTAATATTTGAACACATTTGCATTTACAATTTTTGAAATTAAAGTTTTCAATCCGGGATAACGTTTATGTTTATTTTTTATAAGCTTTACTTGTCTTGGTCTTTTTACTTCTGGTTGTCCTCCTACAAATTCTTTCGGCGGGTTGAAAAAACTCTCGGGTGCATGGACACCGGTTTCATTGCTTAAATATGATTCGGTTCATCTACCTCTGCAATGAGTGAAGACATGTTCATTTGTAATTGTTTGTTTGCTTGTTTGTTGCCCAAAAAACTATCACTTACATGGTTCATGCCTACTGATTACACAAAGGGACGCAGTCTTGCAACGTGCTACAAATTTGTTAATTCTTGGTTTGTTTTTCCATTTGTCTGTTTGTTTGTTTGCTTGTTTATCCACTTGTTTGTTTTCTTTAGTTGTGGCCCAATTAATTACCCTTAACCGCTTTTTAAAAATTCTTGTTTACCGTCTCCCCAAGGTAACATGTTCTGGCCACATGCTGCAAAGCATGAACAAAGAGCGGGTCAATAAGAAGGATTTTTTGACTTCACAATAAAACAAACACTTAAACCAGGATGTCACAGTTTCCTTCGCCAAATAACAAATTCTCCAAAGTGACTCACAAGAGCAACGACAGCTGCTTGTATAAAATCGAGTCTTTTTTCTAATACAAAGTGTCTTTTCTCAAGGTGAAATAGGCGTTATTTCGGGGTTAAACGTCTTCCGAGATGCCTTGTAAACATGTTTTATTGCACTCATATTGATTCTCTTTTTACGTTTCTGTTCTTATTGCCTCTTGCATTTCACTTACAATTTAAAGAGGCCCAGTCGAACTCTTTGCTTCAAACAATGTGTGCAGTGTCACATGTGAACACGTTTACTCTTTCCAGAGGTAAAAGCTGGTTTCATCGACCAATTGAACGCCTAAAGTATCAACCAACCAATACACCTACCAACATAGATTAAATAAAATAAAATGAACCAAGCCATGCAAGCAGAAAAAGGTAACAGAGAAAGAAATATTAAACGAAAGAAAGAAAGAAAGAAAGAAAGAAAGAAAGAAAGAAAAACGACATACAAAAATGAAAGAGAGAATGATGTAACGGAAAGAAAAAACAAAGAAAAAGAAAGGGAAAGAAAGAAGAAAAAGCAGAAAGAAACACATGACAGCATAAAAGAAAGCAATGGACAAGACAAGAAAAGAAGAATTTTCCAATAACTAACAAATGACAGAAAGTGCCGACACACAAAAGACGCCTTAACACAGAGAGAAACTGTTGTTTTGTGGGTTGATAACACTCGAGGACTGAGAATCATTTGCTCTCGTGCCTTTTAACATCTCCATGTAACCGTAAAGAGTGTCAGCAGTGGCAATGAAAGCGCAGTAAACGCAATAAAACAAGAGGCAGAACACACACTAAAACAAGACGAAAAGCACACCGTAAAACCAGTCGGAGAATCGACAATAAAATATGAAGAAAATTTACACGATTTCAGCAGCAAGAGTGCATGAGATGAGAGCGTTCAGCTAGATTAGGGTGCGGGGAATTTTCAACGAGGAATTCTGACATGAGAGAAAAAGCTTGATTTCGAAACCAATCTAATCAAAGAAAGAGAGAAAGAAGAAAAGAAAAAGTGAAACAAAAATACAGAAAAAAAACGAAACAAAGAAAGCAACAACAAAAAACGAAAAAAAACCCGCTACATAAAAAAAGTCTGATGCTTTTCCATCTTTGTTTCAATAATTATATTTTAACTTCGTAGAAAGGGCATTTACAGCCACGATTATATAGTAAATCGCCACATTTAAAAAGCACTTCAAGACAAACACAAATAACATTCACAAATAGAGCAACCCACTCCCCCGCTCCTTAGCTCGCACTCGTCAAACGTAAACCATGGGCTAAACTATTAGTAAAAAACCTCTTTGTTTAAAGATAAAAACTTCTCATGATTCAACTTTCATTCAAAGAAAATTTATCAAATATGTCTTTGCTGAAGACTCCCCCCCCCCCCCCCAAAAAAAAAAAAAAGAAGAAAAAAAGACAGACAGACAGACACACACACATACACCACGACCCTCGTCTCGATTCCCCCTCTATGTTAAAACATTTAGTCAAAACTTGACTAAATGTCAAAAGGAAAGACAGATTTACTTAAAGAATGTTTAATTCAACACACAGTGTATACGATCTTTTCGAATCTTGGTTATTGGCAGATTGGTAATCTCTTTCATAGTCTATCTTACTCCTTGCTGGATGTATTTACTGAAATCATTGACGGTCCAGGAATATGATGAAAACGCCAACACAAAAGGCACACAAAAACAACAACTGCACACTCTCGTCTTATGAGTTCTCTGGCCACTCCATACATCTCAAAACGAGAAGGGGTTTTATTGCCAACGATCAAAGAAACGTTTTGCAAGCAGGACGGCGTTAAATAAACAACAAAACTGCAACAGGTGGCTAATAACAGCGTTCTTTCATAGCCAGCACTCCCGATAAACGGCAAAATAAGAGACAGCGCTCTTTTTGCTGACTGCAACTAACTTCTCATAAACTGACTCTCACAAGCCATTTCTCGATATGAGTTCTGGTTGTTTTTAATAAAGAGAAACTGTAAACAGCTCATAATTAGCGACTACTTTGACCAAAGACGAGTTCTGTTTGCAAGTGCCAGGACGTCTACGGTGTATTGCCTTTTTCCATGGGTCTGAATTAACAGGTCTGGTCGCAAAGGGAATAATATCGTTTGATATAGAACTGTGGTGCACGCGTCCCACCCCCCCCCCCCCCTCCTTGCACACGTGGATGTCAGAAACCTCTGTGTGTGTGTGTGTGTGTGTGTGTGTGTGTGTGTGTGTGTGTGTGTGTGTTTGTGTGTGTGTCTTTCTCTCTCCATTTATCCCATCAAAAGAATTTGTCTTGTCTTGTCTTGTCTTGTCTCTGTCTCTGTCTCTGTGTGTGTGTGTGTGTGTGTTTGTTTGTTTGCTTGCTTAAGGCCCAGACGACCACGAAGGGCCATATCAGGGCGGTGCTGCTTTGACATATAACGTGCGCCACACACAAGACAGAAGTCGCAGCACAGGCTTCATGTCTCACCGAGTCACATTATTCTGACACCGGACCAACCAGTCCTAGCACTAACCCCATAATGCCAGACGCCAGGCGGAGCAGCCACGAGATTGTCAATTTTAAAATCTTAGGTATGACCCGGCCGGGGTTCGAACCCACGACCTCCCGATCACGGGGAGGACGCCTTACAACTAGGCCAACCGTGCCGGTGTGAGTGTGGTGTGTGTGTGTGTGTGTGTGTGTGTGTGTGTTTGTGTGTGTGTGTGTGTGTGTGTGTGTGTGTGTGTGTGTGTGTGTGTGTGTGTGTGTCTTTCTCTCTCCATTTATCCCATTAAAAGAACTTGTCTTGTCTTGTCTTGTCTTGTCTTGTCTTGTCTCTCTCTCTCTCTTCTTTTAACATTTATACTTGTCAAATAAAGTTCCATCACCATCTCTGTCTCCACACCCTACCCCTCTCCTTAATAGTCAATACCTCCTCCCCTCCGTCCTTTCTCCCGCGACGGATAAAAGCCGCCCGAGACGACAGACAGAGAGAGGGTAGACGGGTCAATCCTGTCTGAACAGACAGACAAATACAATTATTTCCTCCAATGACAGGCGCTGTCTGATGTTTCCCACCAATGAGAGCGGCTTTTAGATGGTGACGAGGGTTGTGACATCTATCACAGCCAATTTGCTGCAGTCTGGGCCACCGAGGGCCTACCATACGTAGCTTTTCACGACGCGGAGGACAAGAATAACATCACTCAAATTGGGGACACAGTGAAAGATGGGTCGGCAAGATGTGGTGAAGTGGTTAAGACTCAAAGTTCTACTTCCTGACTAAAAAAAAGTTTAAAAAAAGGACAACTTGTAACAGAAGCTTTCCTACGACGTTACCTTTGGTTTGATTCCGTTGTTTGAACCATTTCAGTGGATTCAATATCCTGAGCGCACTGGTACAAATTTTTTTAATGGTGCGAATGTGCTGAACCAATAAAAACAGTCCATCTTTCCGATCTTTTCGTAACCTGTTCCGATTAGATAAACCAAACTCCAATAACAGACAACCATGGAAACAGACCTATGAATCTCAGATCTGATATGATACCAATATTCTTGGCAAGAATCAAAGAATCATGAAATTGCTCCGAAACTGTATCCCTCCATCTCACAAAATAAGTTTGATTTCTGACAAAAGCCTGAAGATTCTCGTGTGTGTCCGCTCCACGAGTCAGAGGACGTTCTGACTGATGACACAAGAAAGGCAAGGAGCATCTTGGCGGCGGATGTGTGGAGGATGCTAGCATCGTTGGCCATCGCACGAGTCAGACGACAATTTGGAGGAATCAATTGTATCCGTTGTTGCCGTTGGAATTGGCGCGGAATTGGCTTCTGCTTCTCGCGCGATTATCAGTCTTTGTCGCGAGGGGCGTGTAGGGGCAAGGAGTATCATGTCTCGCCAAACTGTGAGGTCCCACAAAACCGCTATCAAGCGGCCGTGAAATGGAGGAGTTGCATTTCGTTCGTCCTCTTCTCTCTCGTCTTCTTCTCGTACGCTTTTGCTTCTCTAGCAGTGGTCAAATAATCTGTTCTTAAATTGTACGTGCAACTGATATGGACTAATGCTATCCAAGCAATGAAAGAGGGCCCGCGACTCTTCGCAGTCTTCTCTGTCACTGTTGGCGCTATACCACTGGTCAATCAAGCGGTTCTGGAGAGGCCACGGAATTGAGGACTTGTTCCTAGACGTGAAGGAGGTCCCTTTTTCGATTGGTGATTGTGCTATACTACTGGTCAAACTATATTGGTTCTAATGTCCAATTCTACTTCACAACGTTGAATTTTCTCAATTTTCCCTTTGTCGTTTTCTCCGAGTACGCTGCATAAGCAAGATAATACGACTGTGAAAAAGCCGTGGAATATAGCACCCAGTTTTGCTTCTTGGGTATGGAGGGGTTGCCGTTGTTCATCCTACTGTTATTTTGTTCTTCATAAATGTTTTCCCTTCTTATTTACCCAGCACTTTACAGATACCCTCCTTCCCCTGTATATGGTCAACACATCAGATATTATATCCAGGTTTTACGAAGGATAAAAGCATCTTTCCACGTAAACACATACCAAAAACTATAACAGTCTTTTTTTTTTGGACAGTCTCTTTGAATTAATTTCGCAGATTCACGTGAGTGTCGGTCGAGAAATGAATTATAAAGCAGCCAGCTTGTAGTTTGTTTTAATATGTGTCTTAGCGGAACGATGATCGTACCCCACGTCAAAGCACGGAAGGAACTGTGGTGATTTTCATGATGGTCTTCGCAGGAAGGTAGATACCTTTAAACACGTGACACGCACATGAATCCCACACTCTTCAGCCTGTCACGACTGAAAACCCGAACAGTCCCCAAAGATAAGCCAACGACCGGACAACTATTTTGCTCTTCGTCAGTCTCAGTACCCAAAAGCCTTTTTGTCACAACAAATGCCTCTTGACTTTGTCCCCAGACCACGACACTCGGCGCCGCCATTATGTTTCCGGTATTCAGACAAAAGGGAAGTCACTCTGCGCTACAGTCAGACAGGGTGACCTTTCCTTGCCCTTGTCAGCCGGACGGCCTGTCGTGTCTTTCCGGTCAGTGAAGATTATCCCAGTGATGTCCCCTTGATTGCCGGACGAAACAAGCCCCGAGAGAGGGCAAATAAGACAACTGAGGAATTACTTAGCAGGGCTTGTACTTTCTGCACAAGTATTGAAGTCAGTGTGGAGGGAATTGTGTGTGCGTGTGTGTCGGGAGACTAGGATGGTGGTTATGGGTTAAGGGGGGGGGGGGAGTGTATGTGTGTGTGGATGAGGGAGTGTGTGTGTGTGTGTGTGTGTGTGTGTGTGTGTGTGTGTGTGTGTTTCTGTCTGGTCATCTATGTGTGCGTGCTTGCGTGGGCGTGTGCGTGTCCGTTCGTTTTGTATGCCAATGTGGGTACTTGTGAGATAGAGAGTGGGAGCCTGTCAACAAATACAGACAATAAATAAAGTGTAGACAACACCAACACGCAAACCATCGGTCAGGAAAACATTCAAACACTCTACAGGAAAAAAGTGAAAGGCGTACAGATAATCTATTTTGCCTAGATTCTGGACAGTCTTGGGGACAATTCAAAGTCAACCTTTTTTTGCATTCTAAAAGAAATCGACTGAATAATTCTGCTTTTTAACCGACAGATACCGATCTTGCATGTGATTCGTCATGCTCCAAAAGTGTTTTATTCATATCACTACTAGTCAGAATAGTACACCAATCACTCTGACAGACAAACGCACAATAAGCACACTCATTCCTTACACTGACCAGCATCGTTGTCGTCGTCGGAAATCTTGTCGTCATTGATGACGTCATCATCGTCGTCGTCATCATCACTGGTCATCTTGGTGCTTGGAGTCGCCTGGATATCCAAGCTTCCTCTGGCGCTGCCGTTGGACAGGTTCATCGGTTTGTCTGCACATGGGGAGATGTCTGTTTTATAAGCACGTACGCACCGGAACCTACTTTCACACACACGTACTCGGGGTACTTGTATAAGCGCACACACACACGCACGCACACACACACACACACACGCACACACTCTCTCTCTCTCTCTCTCTCTCTCTCTCTCTCTCTCTCTCTCTCTCTCTCTCTCTCTCTCTCTCTATTCTGCAGATATTTTGAAGGATTTGCATTGCAGTTCTTTGTCACATAAATGAGTAACGCCCTACCCGCCCGCCCCCTCTTTGTTCAGCCATCTTTTGAATCTCAGTTCTTTGGGATGTACATTGCCTTATTTCTTTTAATTATTGTCTGAGCAAAAGTAGAATTGGAAAAAAAGAGACATTCGGCTCCTTTTACGCGTCCTTTTGAAGTAAACGACTTACTTGGATCAGCATCCGGGTGTCTGCCTGGTAAGTGTTGATCACCCAGTGATGGAGCTCCGAAAAAGCCCAGTGGGTTTTGTCTGCAACAATATGACAAATAACAATCATTAACAGAGATCAATCAACACACTTGCCATGATATTATCATGCTAATCTTGCTTTGCTACATACAGCTATAATTTCTTCTACAATAAATAACAATAAGATAAAGCAAAAAAGAAACTGAATATGTTGTTTTGTCTATAATTAAACATTCCATAAAGTAACCTTTCTTGTGTTTGAATAATTATCCTTTTTACATTTAGTCAAGTTTTGACTAAATGTTTTAACATAGAGGGGGAATCGAGACGAAGGTCGTGTGTGTCTCTGTGTGTGTGTGTGTGTGTGTGTGTGTGTGTGTGTGTGTGTCTCTGTGTGTGTGTGTGTGTGTGTGTGTGTGTGTGTGTGTGTAGAGCGATTCAGAGTAAATTACTGGACCGATCTTTATGAAATTTTTCATGAGAGTTCTTGGGTATGATATCCCCAGACATTTTTTCATTTTTTTGATAAATGTCTTTGATGACGTCATATCCGGCTTTTTGTAAAAGTTGAGGCGGCACTGTCACACTCTCATTTTTTAATAAAATTGATTAAAATTTTGGCCAAGCAAGCTTCGATGAAGGCGGGACTTTGGGATTGCATTTCAGCTTGGAGGCTTAAAAATTAATTAATGACTTTGATCTTTAAAAATCTGAAAATTGTAATTAAAATTATTTTTTTATAAAACGATCCAACATTACGTTTATCTTATTCTTCATCATTTTCTGATTCCAAAAACATATAAATATGTTATATTTGGATTAAAAACAAGCTCTGAAAATTAAAAATATAAAAATTATGATTAAAATTAAATTTCCGAAATCGATTTAAAAACAATTTCATCTTATTCCTTGTCCGTTCCTGATTCCAAAAACATATAGATATGATATGTTTGAATTAAAAACACGTTCAGAAAGTTAAAAAGAATAGAGATATAGAAAAGCGTGCTATCCCTCTCAGCGCAACCGCTACCGCGCTTTTCTGGATTGTTAATTTCACTGCCTTTGCCGCGAGCTGTGGACAGACGATGCTACGAGTGTACGGTCTTGCGGAAAAAAATGCAATGCGTTCAGTTTCATTCTGTGAGTTCGACTGAGCTTGACTAAATGTTGTATTTTCGCCTTACGCGACTTGTTTCTATCTGTTTTACCCGTTCTATGGGATGAACTCTAGCTATAATTATGAACATAACACAAATTGAAACAAAATCTTTATACAAAACAACAACAGCTGGATGGAGCCCAAAAATAACAACTTTTTCCTGCAGTTTGCGCAGCACTTAAAAAAAAAACACCCAGGAAAAGGACAAAATAGTAAAATGGGAAAAAAACGGTAAGAAGACAAATGTGAGATTTGGAGTGGTCACTTGTCCGTCAGTTGTAGACTGTTCGTGCCCACGCTTTCACTATTCAGGCAACAAAAATAGCGGCGCTAAAAAAGGAAAAGGGGTGGGGGAGTGGGGGGGGGGGGGGGAGCAGGCAACTCTCAAGGAGGCAGCTAAGGGGCGGTCACTCTGCCAAACTCATCCATCACAGAACAAGATGGCGACGCGGACGGGCGAAGAATGGTTAAAGAGTTGAGTAAATCATCGCATCGAACCCTTAATCTGACACCTCGCGAACTCCAGTCCCACTCTCTCTCTCCATCTCTCTGTCTCTGCTCTTATTATTTTTCTTTCTTTCTTTCCAGAGCTGTAACAAAGCATTCCCACTTTCGGTGCTCCGGAGTGAATCGTTTCATTCCCAGAAAGATGTTTGACGTAGATCGGAGTAGTGAGAGAGAGAGAGTGAATGTTCTGGGATGAAGGCGTTTGACTATTTAAGCTTATTATGCTACTAATAATGGAGTCGAAGGCTCCAGCACCATTATAAAGTCGTCGTTTTGGGAAAGGAAAACGGTACCGTGTGACTTGTTCTTACAATTTTATATAGCATAATATACTATTGAGAGAGAGAGAGAGAGAGAGAGAGAGAGAGAGAGAGAGAGAGAGAGAGAGAGAGAGAGAGAGAGAGAGAGAGAGAGAGAGAGAGAGAGAGAGAGAGTAGAGCATAAAACACACAAACAATCAATCAATATTCGACAGGAACTCCTCCTCAATAAAGCTGAAGTAGGATGACCATTTACAGAAATAAAACTGGACGCCGTGGATCTTCACCCGAGCTGGAAAAATCTGAATGTTTGTCATGCAATTGAAACTGGACATATTCGATTGAGCGCTATTACAACAGATTCGTCAGCAGGGACGATCATCAGATGCGGATTGCAGAGGACGAAACCTCAGCAGCAAAGCGCCGGCAGAGATCCTGAACTGAACCTTCCTCCACTTCTATTGGCACCACTTCGCACAATGAGCAATAAAAAGACGGATCGGAAAGCGAATAAAAAGACGGATCGGGCGGGCAAAACGCAATCGATACAAGCACTCGTGGCCAGTGCTTGCCGTGCAAATCCAGACGAATGGGAATGAAGCGAAGGGGTTCAGTTTACACTCCTTCACCGCCCAGTGCTCGCAAAGCTTAATGGACGATATTTTGACAAGATGATTGAGCCGAGAACATCTCTTAGCCAGATTAATTGACATAATTCTCTTTATTTTCCATTTGTTCTGGGCCTTCTTGAAGAAGTAGGCTGAGCTATCTCAACGATTGCTGAAGCCCCGTCTAATCGTCTTAAGGGTTCTAAAAGCAAACGGAAATTGCACAAGTTTGTTCAAATTTCACATCCGTCCAGGGATTTGTGGGAAAGGTTAAAGGGATAGTCACCCAAACTTTGAGCGTGTCGTATTTTTGTTTTGATGAGCAAAGAGTATAATCTTAATTGCCGTATATGATGTAAACATTGTTATCAAAGTTATTCTAATTGACTTAAGCTGTTAAAGAACACACTCTGTATGTGTTTTCAATTCGCTGGTTGGAGCAAAGAAAGAATGGAGGCGAAGTATAGTGCGACTGAGGGGTACTGCTGCTTGGGAGACAGGCAAAAACTTTGAAACGGCATTCTTTTCAAATGAAATTTGTTCTTTCTTTGCGTTTTCAATAAATGACAATCACGGAAATAGAAGGGCTGAATACAATTCGTTTTAAGAAAAAGAGTAACAAAGAAAGGAGGCTGCTTGCAAAATCTCCTTTAAATGAATGAAAGTGAAACAGCCAGACTTCAGTCGTAATCTGATCGTTCTGTCCGGGTGAAGTGAAAGGGGAGAGAATCTCTTTGCAAACCGTTCAACGAATAAAAGAGGAGTTATGTGGCTAGAATAAACAGCTGCAGCTAAAGCGCTTTAAATCGGCGATAACGAAGACTGGGGCGTACAGCTGGGCCACCGTGATAATGAATGCTGAGATTTGTAATATAAGATGCAATTATCCCGGTAATTATGGATCAGAGCTAAGTTTGCGTCATGAGTTGTCACAATAAAAGTAAGTTATGATTAAATGCAGAGTTTTGTGCCAAGCTGTCTCAGCTTGTGACTGTACGTCATAAAAAAAAGACACAATTGCTTGATTCGTATAACTATAAGACTCCGAGACAAAAGAAACGCGATCAAAGCGTGTCAAGAAAGTTCTTTGCAAGACGGTTGGTAGAAAAAAGTGACAGATAAAACATATTTTTTATGCTCGGCGTCTTGTCCTGTTTTCTTCTTGCTTCTGTTTTGTCAACAACAAAAATCCTTTTCTGGAGCGTTCTTGTCTGCGTTTTGTGAAAAAGGAAGTTGTAAACAGAAAGAAAAACTAAAACATACCACTACACGAAGACAAACTATGACAAGGTGACATCAAAGACACAAAGTAACGGGCAATACTTTTCAAATCCAAAAAAAAACAAAAACAATAAGGGGGCAACTGACAAGAGAACAAAGGAATCCAAGAAGAATTTGGTTTAAAAAACACCCCACAACCATCTGACATTCCCACACTCACACGCCCCTTCACTGTCCGCTCTAACACCCCTTCAAACCCCAGACCCCCACCAAGTTCCAAAAACAAATTTTGACGCATAAACACCGCAAAACTATTCCGCTCAAAAAGCAACATTGACAGGCGAACAAAGGTGCAGATAATGGCAAGACTTTTTCCCCCTCTGCCCCTTTACACGCCGGTGCAGCGAAAACAGACACGACGCCTGCACGGGCAACCCGTTGAAAAGTGTTGTACTTCATTTGGACGATTTAGCGCCCACTACAAGGTTGGGGACAACAGAGCGCGGCTGTCGCAGCAAAGAGAGAAGCCTTTTAAATGGCGGGGTTAAAGCATGTCGGACCACTAATGCCGCCCCTCCTTATGACACTTCTGTCAATACTTAACCTGGCAACCCGTCTTCTCTCTCACCCCGCTGGTCGTCCGACGCCGACGGAACGGAACATCTGGGTGGTCGAATGGTTTCAGTGAGGTTTAAGAAATTTGAATGGTTTGAATACTGGTTTAAGAATTAATCGTGTCTGCTGAATAAAACCTAACAAGGCACATTTTTGTGCTCATTATTTCTATAGATCGGCGTAAGAACTGTAATCTGTTTCCACTCTCCCAACAATCACAATGACAAATACAAAAACAAACAAAAAAACTGAAAAGAAAGTCGGATTTGTAGCGTTTCGTTATTCCTTAAAACAATCTGTTTCAATTCAAATGCAGCCTTAAAAATTAAAAGTGGAAAAAAAGTCTGAAGAGATATAGTGTGATGTTACTGAATAATGTTCCAATGCGATTTGGTTCAGAATAAAAAGTGTATTTCTGTGTCCATACGCACAGTGTTGAGACGGAACAAAAAACGAAACAGTTTATCGTCGGAACAAAGCAAGTTGCAAATTGAAAAAAACAAGGGACAAAATAATGAAAACAAGAGCAAGCAATCCATGATTGCTAAATGTAAATACGTTTAAAATGTCATGGCTAAAAATGATTGCCTTCAAATGACGACAACGTGTGTGACAATTGTTCCACGTACAAAACTCTTTACCACTGACAGGGACCAAAAAACTAAACCTACAAATAGAAGCGAGACGCTTTCAAAACCGATTCACTACACTTCGAAAACGATTCCCTATCTGTCAGCAGTAATTGCTGGTTGCAGGGCCCGGGCACTTGGGGAAGCAGAGGTGGGGCAAAGGTGCCCCTTACTAGCAAGCCCTGTGTGCCCCGCGAGGGTTGAAAGCTCAACATTGATAGACTCAAAGGTGCCCCTCACTAGCAAGCCCTGTGTGCCCCGCGAGGGTTGAAAGCTCAACATTGATAGACTCAAAGGTGCCCCTCACTAGCAAGCCCTGTGTGCGCCGCGAGGGTTGAAAGCTCAACATAGATAGACTCAAAGGTGCCCCTCACTAGCAAGCCCTGTGTGCCCCGCGAGGGTTGAAAGCTCAACATTGATAGACTCAAAGGTGCCCCTCACTAGCAAGCCCTGTGTGCCCCGCGAGGGTTGAAAGCTCAACATTGATATACTCAAAGGTGGTCTCGTGCGAAAGCCTACTTTCGTTTTTGTTTGCCTGCGAAAAGCAGCATTCAAGAATGTACTTATTTTGTGTGTATACAGGAATGACATTGAGAAGGTTTAAACTCAGAAAAAAATGGCTTTGAAGCAAAGTGGGTCTGTTAGTTTTTACACCCCCGGTATAGGGGTGTGTATAGGATTCGGTCGATGTGTTTGTGTGTTTGTGTGTTTGTGTTCGCATATAGATCTCAAGAATGAACGGACCGATCGTCACTAAACTTGGTGAACAGGTTCTATACATTCCTGAGACGGTCCTTACAAAAATTGGGACCAGTCAAACACACGGTTAGGGAGTTATTGGTGGATTAAGATTCTACAAGGACTTATAGAGGGACATATTAATGGTCAAAGGGAAATAACCTTCTCAGTTGGTGGCAGTGAGAATGGTAAGGACGGGGGTGTTTTTCCTACCTCGGAGGAATTTCTTGTTATCAAAGTGTTACCATACAGTTTGTATCTGCTTGATGTTTGTTGCAACCATCAGGAAACCTCTCACTAATTGAATTTGTCCTCACCCGGGACATACTTTTTAATTTTGTGTGTGTGCGATTTTCTTAAAAAAAAAGAAAAAGTTTTTATAGTTTGTTTTTCTTACAGGGTTTTTCGTACTGAGGATAAAAATCGCTTGTTCATTTCATTGCTGGTTAATCTCTCTGGTGCCAGGATACTGGTTCCGTATAACTCTCACTTACACATGTCCTATATATTCAGAGCGCTTACTTCCCTTTTGGTTATCAGATAGGGCACAGTACGTAAGGGGCTAACCGAAATCATAGCACACGACTCGTTTCTTTTGGTGAGGCTCTCGGTCACGCGTTCCTAGGCATCCGAATGCAATTTCTCGTTTTATGAACGGCAGACAGTCAGAGAATGTGTTGTCGTCACAGTAACTTTGGCGAATCGCTACCCCCAGTACAATGCTTCGTTTTATGGGCGCTGCACCCGGCGGCTGTTAAGTGGGCTGATTTCTGAGCATTGGAAATGATGCTGAACTAATGCCTGCCAGTGTACTCGTCCAGGAGTTAGCAAAGCGTGTTTCGTGCAAGTGAAAGCAGCTGGCAGAACGCGGCAAATGAAAGTGGATACAGATTCATATCTATACCCTGAGCTTGGGCTTGTATCGCCCCGCTGCTGCGATCTCATTTGCATTTGGTTTGTGTATGACCGTCCTCCGACATGAAAGTGCCTTCTTTCTTCTTCTTCGTTCATGGGTCGAAACTCCCACGTTCACTCATGCTTTTGTTTTTTACGTGTATGAGCGTTTTTACCCCGCCATTCGCCGCTCTCGGGGGAAAAGTGACTTCAACTTGCACCTATTCATATCTTGGCGTTCGTGCACGTGACAAGAGTGCAGAAGTACAGTGCCATTAACTCATTGTCTCCCAGGTACGGATGTATCCGTGCCCACTCATATGGCTCTATTTGACCAGGTTCGGATATATCCGCTCAGACTGTTAGCTTCAGTTGCTTCCTGTAACCTCGATCTAACGCCTGCATTCCAGCGTGTTGATACACATTTACTGCACAGTTACTACAATTCTGAGTGACCTGCTGCAGAACACCTGGTCTCGGCTAAAAAAAAACTTGGTCAACAGTGGTGGGGTGGAAAGTGTTAAAATACATGCAAGCATTTAATTACATGGAATTGTTGACATTGTCTTTGACGGATGCTGATTGGAAAATAATATAAATGTTCTACAAATCAGAACCTCTCCCTGTAGAAATCCACAAAAGCCAATACAGCTCTTGAGGGGAAACAAAATGAAAACACACAGAAAACATCAACTAACTTTCATCAAAAAGTTCACGGTCAAAACCCCCGGCTTTGCTTTTCTTCTCAAAGCATATCAGTTCATGCTCTCTCTCTCTCTCTCTCTCTCTCTCTCTCTCTCTCTCTCTCTCTCTCTCTCTCTCTCTCTCTCTCTCTCTCTCTCTCTCTCTCTCTCTCTCTCTCTCTCTCTCTCTCCCTCTCTCTCTCTCTCTCTCTCTGTCCATTGTATGCAAACGCCAGGGCTAAGTTTCTAAATACAAGATATAACTCATTAAATTTTGTGAATATTCTCCGCAACGGCTCATCATCTGATATTCGTAGATTAAGCATTTACTTGTTTATTGCTCTAAAAACTCGCCTGGAGTTTACTGAAAACATAGCTCAAGACGACTGATTGTGACTGTATTACTTTACTGTGTACGTTTAGTTTTGTATCTTTGTTGCTTTGCCGCTGTATGTGTAGTTTTGTATCTTCGTGTTGCTTTGCCGCTGTATGTACTTTTGACTTGTATTTTTGTTTGTAACGACCCTATTCTAGGGGCTAGAGGCCTGAAGAATAAATGATGTTCTTGTTCTTGTTCTTGTTCTTGTTCTCTCTCTCTCTCTCTCTCTCTCTCTCTCTCTCTCTCTCTCTTCCTATTTTATCTTTGGCCCCATAAATTCACTGGCAATCAGGGTGTCCGGATCACTTAACCACCACGCCTTTTACCAAGGCCCTGAACTGACAGTACCTGAGTAGGAGTTACATCCCTTTATCCCTAGTTCCTGCTGCGATCTGTGAGCTAGAACATGTCTCCGATAAACCCTGGCACCTTCCAAATTGACGCCGAGATAGTAGCTCGCTCGCCCTGGCTTTGTAGAAAACATCTACGAATCTAACTGATACACTGCTTTTCATTCAACGTGTTACAAACGTTGGTTTATGAGTGTTAGGGAAGGCAGACGTTTTTGAACTAGTGATGAAAGTGTGATATAAATCGTGTGTTTGAAGACTGGTGTAAATGTGATAAAATCAGGAAGGGTGTGTGTATGTATGTGGAGGGGGGGTGGAGGGTGCGTCCGTGTGTGTGTGTGTGTGTGTGTGTGTGTGTGTGTGTGTGTGTGTGTGTGTGTGTGTCTGTCTGTCTGTCTGTGTGTCTTTCTATCTATCTGTTAAATGGCAAATTCATAGCTTTGGTATATTTCATTTGAAATCTTCCATATTTCTCAATCTAATGAGGCTAGTATTAGTATCCAAAGATTTAGACTCTTCAACTTAAATAAAAACAGCACATATTCTGTTCGGAATAAGAACAAGAAATACACTGAGAGCAAAGAGAATTATTGAATTATCAAATAAATCCATTACTGAATACAAAAAATGAACAGAAATTGAAGAAACGATTCAGTGAATTTCTTAACAAATGAGCGCAACTGACGTCTATAAATCCCCTGCACGTGCAAATATACCTGTGACAGCCAAATGAGCAAAACATAAATTAACCCCCAGACTCTTCACAAAATGAAGTAGAAACACATTGAAAGTCCTTTACCACAAAATTAGAATTGACAGTTACAAACGGGTGCATACACTCATTCAGTTCTGAACTTCACGGTTGAAACTGCCAGAGAGACTTAAACAGTTAGGGAAACACTTGAGATAGCAACAGCATCCCCAAGCACCCCCCCCCCCTCCCCCAAACGCCTCTTCTCCTTTCCTCCGCTTTTTCACACATCTCAAAAGATCCGGAACGGAAAACATCTCCAGTTTGGAACCAAACGATAGGTAAGGTAAAAAAGCTGCACCGGAGCGAGTAACATGAAAAGTTTGCACCGGCACGCACCCGAGGTCAGCGCGTGCGCGCAGTAGCACAACCAGCGAAAAAGATCACCTACTCGCGCCGGGGGTGTGAGGGAAATTACTTTTCCACTTTTCTGACAATTTCTTGTTTTAATGGCAATATTGGAAACATATGTGCGGAGAGCGCCTTCAGATAAAAACCGCAGGTCAAAGAGACAAGGAAAGAAAACTTTCGTTCGTTGTGCTAGGTTTCTTTTCCTTGATTGGTGGCCAGGTCACGTGACGCTCCGATGAACGGAAAGTGGGGGGGAGGGGGAGAGGAAGACTGAAAGAGAGAGAAGGGGAGAGACAGAGGAGAGACAAAGACAGAGAGATAGAAGGAGAGAGGGGGAGGGGGTAGAGAGAGAAAGCGAGACAGAGATAATTAAGAATGGAAAAACATAATTATAACCTACTCAGTTTCCACAGGCGATACCGAAACTGTAAATGAAATCGTTTCCTTCTCAGTGTCTGCTTTACAGCCTTCAATCACAATAACATAATGAATTTGTTGGAGGGGAGGGAGGGGGGGGGGGGGGTGGAGAGAATCCAAAGCACGTATACAACTAACGAGAACGATTGTTACAAATTTAAAGAGTACAAAACATGTGTCTGAAATTATCTAAAAACTGAGAGAGAGAGACTCAGACTCAGACTCAGACTCAGAACTTTATTACAAAAGGATAAAGGTTTTAGGCAAAGCCTATTCTTCCAACCTGTCCTTTATACAACACATAAAGACAGACGCACATTACAAATATAAATTCAATCATATAAAATGCAGAAATACATTGTACAGAATGCAACACAATGTGCATTTAAGGAATTACATAAGGAGAACTCAAAAAATTACAAAATTACATTGACATAGTTATACCTTTCATTTGGGAATAAGTTGCTCCGATCAGCTACACATCCGAGAGAGAGAGAGAGAGAGAGAGAGAGAGAGAGAGAGAGAGAGAGAGAGAGAGAGAGAGAGAGAGACAGACAGACATACAGACAGACAGACAGAGACAGAAAGAGACAGAAAGAGACAGAGACAGACAGAGAGAAGGAGGGGCAGAGAGAGAGAGAGAGAGAGAGAGGGGGAGAGAGAGATAGAGAGAGAGGGGGAGAGAGATAGAGAGAGAGGGGGAGAGAGAGAGAGAGAGAGAGAGAGAGAGAGGGGGGGACTGAAGAGGAAAAAGAGGGGGAGAGAGAGAGAGAGAGAGAGAGAGAGAGAGAGAGAGAGAGAGAGAGAGAGAGAGAGAGAGAGAGAGAGAGAGAGAGAGAGAGCGACAGCCTCGAACAGACAGGTAGAGAGACAGAGATAGAGAGAGAAAGCATGTGTGTGTGCGTGCGTGCGCGCGCGCGTATGTGTGTGTGTGCGCGCGCGCTTGTGTGCTTGTGTGTGTGTTATACAGAGAGAGAGAGGGTCTGAGAGAAAGAGGAAGATTAAGACAGAGAGACAGACAGACAGACAGACAGAGAGACACAGAGACAGACAGACAGACAGACATACAGAGAAGGGGTGACGGAAAGCAAAAATACGGCGGGGGGAGTGGGAGGAGGGGGGAGTAAATGAGAAAAACAGCTCCCCCCAAAAAAGAAGAGAGAAAGTTACAAAGTGCAACGTATGTGAGCGGGTTAAGAGAGCTTGTCATTGCTTGATCCATCTTGCAGCGGCGCGCAGCCTTGCCCCCGCCACGCCATATCGCAAACAGAACAGGAAATTCATTTCGTCTGTTTCCCAATGTAACTGGAAGCTAAATTAATGATCCCGGAAGGTGAAAACGGAAAGTAAACAGATAACATTCGCATCCGCAACCTGCCACGTCTTGTCCATATACATCATTGGTGCCAGGCCCCCGATGCCGAGTTTCTCTCAGTTTTCATAACATGGGAGTGTGCACTGATTCATTTAATGCGCAGTTGAAATAAAACAAGGGGAGATTACTTGCCAGGTGTTGTTAGGCCTTGCACTATGCAGCGTTCGCTCAGTGGAGGAAAACTCTTACTTGATTAAAATTTGATATTGTTTCTTCGTTCGATTAAAAAGTTCATTAGGAAAAACCTTTAGGAAATTGCTGGAGCATTAACTAGAAAAGGCAAAAGATGTATAGAAAAGCGCAGCAAGACAATTTTAGCAACAGTGTATTAGAAGTGTTAGATCATATAATGTTCTACGCTAGACCTTGTCTGATCTAGCTCACGCTCTATAAAGGAAAGATTTGCATATTTTGCTGACAGCGGGATCAGAATGCATAAAGGTACCTACTTCCACGCAAAGCACTCATTAACGATGGAGTACCTCCGCTTATGAGGACTTCAACAGCTACATTTCATGCTAGAACTTATGTTGAGCTATCTGTTGAAAAGTTCCGGGTTAAAGAAATCCTTGCCTTCACATCTATTAATGAACAGGGAGCACCTGCTCAGGCTTCAACATATCTAGCTCTACGCTAGGCCTTACCTTGACCTACCTTTTGAGAAGTTCTTGATCCACGAACGGCAACATACACAGGTGTGTGGGGGGGGGGGGGTGGCCTCAGTATGATGGTTTACAAAAATCAGTTCTACGCTAGACCTAACATGAGTCCTTTGCTTTGCCCTCTTTGGTGACGGAAGGGTCGGGACCCATGAAGTGTTACCCACTTTGACACCAAACAACGAACATAGAACACCTCCGTCTGAGGGCCTCAACAACTGTGCTCTACACTAGACGTACCTGTTGAGGAGCTCCTGTTCCATGAACGCCTTGCCTTCCTTGGTGACGGAGGGGTCTGACCGCATGAAGTGGCTGGCAGCCAGCATGGCGGCGGACACGGGTGGAGACATCATGGTGTTGACGTTCATGGGGTAGTAATGGTAGGGGTAGGCTGCAGGGGGGAAAGCGTTCAGCACCTTGCCATCACCTGGCACTGAAAAGGAGAAGAAACAAACAACTCAGATTGTATTTTGTTAAATCTTGTGATTACTTTGAGCGCCAGGACTTAGAGAAAGAGAACTCGTCACTGTGTTCGTCTTAGTCAGTACTGTGAACGTCATCCCAGTCGCCATGGTAACGCAGACGTCTTTATCTTGGATTGTTACCTTAAAAATCTTCATCCATTCAAAAGTTAGCTCCACCGCCCAAAACTATCGCCCTCTTCCTCCTCATTTGTTCCTTCTCCTCTCTGTCGTCGTTTTAATCGTCAACAGCAACATAACGGTCGGTGTTGTATAAGTATCCTGTGAGCATCGGTGTTTTTCAAATTTTGGTGAGAAGGTCCAGTTTAGTTATAGGATTCATGCCAAAGCTTATAAAAACTCTGCAGAACAAACTGTGTCCATCATTTTCTTTGGACTTCAATACTGCGGACAAAAAAAACCTCTGCTCCCCACCCCAACCCACACTCACACTCACACCCACACTCACACGCCAATCCGGAAGCTCTTTCTTTTTCATCGCCTCTATTTCCCCCTCCCAACCACCACTTAAAAAACACACTCCCGTCCTTCTATATTTGTGTTTTTTTCACCTGACATATGCCATCAGCTTGAGGAAAAGTTAAACTGCGGTTCACTAAAGTGCAAAAGACCCGTTCTTGAAAGACGACACGAAACTACAATTTGTCATAATCAATAAGAACAATGATTAAGGCGGAAGAACGGAAAAGCCGGACATGCGCACACATCAAATAAACTCCTTTCCCAATTAGCCCAGAACAAATACAAACCGAAACTTTCCACCATTGGCCACAATTGTCATCGCTCCAAAACCATTTCAACTGGCACTTCAAAGCACAAAGGTTTCTTTCAGTCCTCAAAATCAGCATGAAAAGGATTTTGATTTGAGCTAACCTTTCATCAATACCAAACACAAATGCAAACCTCACGGAGGCTTAGCGGGACGTTTCTGTTTCTCTCTACGTCTCTCTCCACTGAGTAGCGCGAAAACAAAGGTTAGCCGATTTGTTTTAGGCTGGGAAAATAATTGTCTTCTCCTTGAGCAGGGAAATTCCATTAAACTATTTCAATGTTCTGTGACAGGCTGTTGGCGCCAAACACCACAGCGTCTTGACACACAAAACGCACACAATAACGCGCGTCGGAATCTTTGGCATGGGGGATTTGCCTGGTGACTGGTCTCTTCGGAATTTAATGAACATTTTTTAAAAAAATCGGGTTGTGGTCCCCTTTATTTCGTGGTGACTTGTCCTTTGGTCATCTAATCAAAGCAAAATCTGTTTCTTGTCTTTGTTTTTTATTGGCGTTTTCGATGGGCGTATAATTATGCACTTTGGTTGTCATCAGAATGTTTGAAAATCTTTGTCTTCAAAGAAACTCAAAAAGAAAAGAGAGAGAGAAAAAGAGAGAGAGAGAGAGAGAGAAAGAGAGAGAGAGAGAGAAAGAGAGAAAGAGAGAGAGAGAGAGAGAGTGTGTGTGTGTGTGGGGGGGGGGGGGGCAAAAAGATGTATCTGCAGCGGGGGTTTACAATTGTCCCATAACATGAGACAGTACGTGTAAGTGCACACTTATGCATCTAACGATTTTATCCCCGGAGAAGACAGGTTTATCCATTACTCTAACAATACTTGGGACGGAAGAAGAATGAAGGTAGAACCAAGCTAATAAACAAATGTTTAATAACACCAAACAAACAGGGCTAAAAGGACATGTATCTCGTTTCCTAGGGGAAAATACAGAGATCAGACAGAAACAATAACCATAGGAAAACACTGAAGCAATTTTCAGACTATAACGAACAGACGCCGGGATTTAGAAATGACAATGTATCCCAGAAAAGGGTCATACGATGAGCATTCACGGACAAACAGTAAGATCATTCCCAAGACAAACTATTAGGCCTTTCCCTCGGTGGACATTTGCTTTCTAATACGAAAGCAGGAAGACTCAGAAGAATAGCCGATTGTTTCTTTGCGGCAAAGAAACAAAACGACTCGCCTTCGTGGCCAAATGGAGCGTGGACAATTTCGTTGTCTGCGAAAACAAATCATATTAGCCGTTAAATAGTAAGCCGTTAAACGGACACATCTCACGGGAAATCAAATAATTTGTTAATCTTCTTATTCTTTCTTTATTTGGTGTTTAACGTCGTTTTCAACCACGAAGGGTTATATCGCGACGGGGAAAGGGGGAAGATGGGATAGAGCCACTTGTCAATTGTTTCTTGTTCACAAAAGCACTAATCAAAAATTTGCTCCAGGGGCTTGCAACGTAGTACAATATAATTATTACCTTACTGGGAGAATGCAAGTTTCCAGTACAAAGGACTTAACATTTCTTACATACTGCTTGACTAAAATCTTTACAAAAATTGACTATATTCTATACAAGAAACACTTAACAAGGGTAAAAGGAGAAACAGAATCCGTTAGTCGCCTCTTACGACATGCTGGGGAGCATCGGGTAAATTCTTTGTCGTCCCAATATGGGACACCCCCTAACCCGCGGGGGGGGGGGGGGGGGGTGTGGGGGGGGGGTGTCCTTTTGAATCCATTATTTATAGATCCCTTGCCTTACTGTATATCAGTTTAAAACTTTTTCTTTCAATAAAAAAGCAACAACAAACAGAAACTCCATCAAAATCTATCGCTTGATTCCTCGACAGGGAAAATGTCGGGCCAATAGCTGGCATGTTTCCGCAACAAAAAGGAACCTTGCTGTCGCCAGGCAAGATGGCGTCCTAACAGCAGATTACAATCCCAGCCCCGAGTGGGCAAACACTTCAGCCACGGACACGGGTTTTTACTCCCTGGCTGTACCCGTGTAGAAAACACGCCGCAGAATAGAGTTCCGGAGTCCTAACATTGGACCCATCTTCCCTGCGGCAGCGAGCTTTTCCCCCTCGGACGACAGGCAAAATAGTGCGCCTATTTCCACACTTCCGGCCAAAATCACGGCGCTCTGTCTTGGCTAGAGAGTGGCGCTCGCAGCGAGTTCAATCCGGTTCGGCAGCCAGATATCAATTATCTCCGATGAGCCTAATTGAAAACCACATTCGAACGCTAAAGCGAAGACCGCGGTTGCTCCTATTTTCTCAGATATCAAAAATATCCTGTGAAATGGATATGAAATAAGAAGGGAGCCGAGGAAAGCTATTAACCGATCATGGCGCATTTGAAAGCAGTTCTGGGGGTTGCGGTTCCGTTGTTTAAAACAAATAGCTGCTCGCCCAATACAGCGTCTTTGATTGTCTTCTGGTTTCAAGTGCCGCCTAGGGGTCGGGATTGACTGCTGCCATTTGAAAACCATCTACAGATAATGATCAGCCGCTTGCTCACACAGCCACCGGAATTGCGTCCCTTTGTGCCGAGCAAAGGGGATGGCTGTGAAATTCAAGTGATCACTTTGCTTTTACTGCCGATATCTGAGGCTGTCTTTCTCTTTCTCTCAACTTTTCTTCTTGCATTTTATCTGCACTTCTATTGTCTCGTGTTGTCTATGACACCGTTATTTCTGCTGCTTTTGGGAGAAAAGGGGAAAAACAACCTGACCACTTTTGTCGTCTTCCACCTTCCGCCTTCCATTTTCATGACTTCCGACCATGGGGGCCCTTATTTGCTTTGCCCAACTTCAATAAAAAGCGATGTTTAAATCCAAGACCAGTCTGCGTTTCAAATCCAGCTCCAGGATTGACTAAACTTCTTTTGATAATTGATTGGCATCTGCTTTAGACAGCGGCAGAGTCAACACGACAAAAGACGAACAAAAGGTGAACAAAAGACGAACAGAACATCGCAAAAGGAAGGAGTCCAGAAGAGTATGAAAACTTTGCTGTTTCCAGCAAAAGTGTGGGAAAAGCAACTAACGGCTTCAAGTGAGAATCAGAAAAACAGGGGGGTGTTAGGGAAAAACAGGGGGGTGTTGGGGAAGTTGGGGGAGGTAGTGGTTGCCGCGAATGACTTCATGGAGGGGAGAGTGGTAGACAGGAGGTGAGGGGGGGAAGTTGGGGGAGTTAGTGGTTGCCGCGAATGACTTCATGGAGGGGACAGTGGTAGATAGGAGGTGAGGGGGGGAAGTTGGGGGAGGTAGTGGTTGCCGCGAATGACTTCATGGAGGGGAGAGTGGTAGATAGGAGGTGAGGGGGGGAAGTTGGGGGAGGTAGTGGTTGCCGCGAATGACTTCATGGAGGGGACAGTGGTAGATAGGAGGTGAGGGGGGGAAGTTGGGGGAGGTAGTGGTTGCCGCGAATGACTTCATGGAGGGGAGAGTGGTAGATAGGAGGTGAGGGGGGGAAGTTGGGGGAGGTAGTGGTTGCCGCGAATGACTTCATGGAGGGGAGAGTGGTAGATAGGAGGTGAGGGGGGGAAGTTGGGGGAGGTAGTGGTTGCCGCGAATGACTTCATGGAGGGGACAGTGGTAGATAGGAGGTGAGGGGGGGAAGTTGGGGGAGGTAGTGGTTGCCGCGAATGACTTCATGGAGGGGAGAGTGGTAGATAGGAGGTGAGGGGGGGGAAGTTGGGGGAGGTAGTGGTTGCCGCGAATGACTTCATGGAGGGGACAGTGGTAGACAGGAGTTGAGGGGGGGAAGTTGGGGGAGGTAGTGGTTGCCGCGAATGACTTCATGGAGGGGAGAGTGGTAGATAGGAGGTGAGGGGGGGAAGTTGGGGGAGGTAGTGGTTGCCGCGAATGACTTCATGGAGGGGACAGTGGTAGATAGGAGGTGAGGGGGGGAAGTTGGGGGAGGTAGTGGTTGCCGCGAATGACTTCATGGAGGGGAGAGTGGTAGATAGGAGGTGAGGGGGGGGAAGTTGGGGGAGGTAGTGGTTGCCGCGAATGACTTCATGGAGGGGACAGTGGTAGACAGGAGTTGAGGGGGGGAAGTTGGGGGAGGTAGTGGTTGCCGCGAATGACTTCATGGAGGGGAGAGTGGTAGATAGGAGGTGAGGGGGGGGAAGTTGGGGGAGGTAGTGGTTGCCGCGAATGACTTCATGGAGGGGACAGTGGTAGACAGGAGTTGAGGGGGGGAAGTTGGGGGAGGTAGTGGTTGCCGCGAATGACTTCATGGAGGGGAGAGTGGTAGACAGGAGTTGAGGGGGGGGGGGGGGAGGGGCATTAAGATCAGCAACGCAATTCAGATTTCTTGAAGTAGTTGAAAGTTCCCATTTTTTTCCTGTCGTACAAGAAAACTAGCCTTGCAGAAGGCGATCTAACATCTCCTTTATTTTCTCATTTATTTCTCTGCTTTGCAGGTATACTGGTCCTGAAAAAAAACACCGTTAGAATCAACCAGTAATCCAATTTGTGATTGAGGAATCTTTGCTTCTGTTAATCTGCAGAAATACACATTTGTTTTGGACTTCTGTTATTCTTAGGTTAATCTTGCAGTCTATTTTAGGCTATCTTCGTCGTTTTCTCAATTTGGGTTCTTCGATAGCCAATGAAAACCATTCGACGAGGTTACCTAGGTTATGCCAATTCTGATTTCTCAAGAACGAATCATTCATTTGTTTAATAAAAACAATACGATTAAATTGAATCGAAATTAACCAAATAGCAAGTTTGTTTGTAATTTTTCAAGATCATATCGTCTTGTCTAGTAATCCATTCAGCCAACCCCAGCTGACCCCGCGAACAACTTGACCAGCGTTCACGGCGTCAAAAGTTCAGAATGAAAGAACAGGACTGGCGATAGGGGAGGGGAGATAAAAAAAAAAAAGTCAGCTCGCGACAGGAATTTTTGGCCACGCTTGTCCACGAGCCGTCAAGAAGGACCGGGGGTTCGATTTGTTTTGGAGGAGGCGCTCGCCGCATCCCCGCCCCCCTTCTCCATCTCGGCCCCCTCTCCCCATCCTCTCTTCATTGCTCGCTCAATGATTCAATAAAAGCGCCGTCTCTTCACGCCGGCCGCATGCCCCCCAGCCACCCCGCTATTTGTCCACGACTCTCCAGCTCTTGTCGAGTGTAACTGCCTTGTGACAGAGAAATGTAATTCCACCTTCTCGCTGTCAGGCCAGGGCGCCGCGAGGGATGAGCGGACTGCAGACGTTTTCAAGACGTCTCGGAGAAATATATTGGACGAGGAGTCCCAAAGTTACGCCAGATATCATTGGCTGCTTGGCAAACACGTGGGGGGAACAGCGAGGATGTGATTGCAATAGGTCCCGTTTATTGTCGCCTTGAGAGTCGGTGGTGGTATCTTACAGTGCGTGTGGGTGGGGAATCTGTCTGTCTGTCTGTCTGTCTGTCTGTCTGTCTGTCTTTCTGTCTGCGAGTCAGTCTGTCTGTTTGTCAGTGAGATGATGACTGAAAAGTACCTTTACTGACAACTTGTGTTAGTGATTGTGTTTGGGGTGTGTGGTGGGGAAGGGGTACTTTGGTCTGTCCGTCTGTCTGCTAGTGTTATGAGGATGAAAAAGTACATCTAATGGCACTGCGTGTCTTCTGTTCGCTTCCGGGGACGATCTGCGTAAGCCGTTACTCTCATTTCTTAAAATAACGAACTGCCCTGGAGATTATAGATTTAGCGATGTATAGTAACAAACGTCCTCCTCTAACCTCGCGAAGCTGTGAAAGAACGAGCATACAATTGTTAAAACTAGCAAGAAAACCATTCCTTTATACGTTCCTTCAAAAGATCGTTGTTGGATGGCGTAGCTGTGAACGCTGAAGACAGACGAGATCCAGTTAACTAATAACAACATTGATCGCCTTCCTATACAGGAGACTTTGTCTTTTTGACCAAAGATAGTCTA
The DNA here is from genome assembly GCF_037325665.1 of Littorina saxatilis. NCBI lineage: Eukaryota > Metazoa > Mollusca > Gastropoda > Littorinimorpha > Littorinidae > Littorina > Littorina saxatilis. The sequence goes on along the minus strand of NC_090250.1, from coordinate 50,507,504 downwards.
CACTAGTCTAATATCTTTGAATTCAACAACGGTGGACCTTACAAATGCGGCAGTCTAACCCACTGCGCCACCTCGTTCGGGGGATCCATCATTGTCGAGAAGCAAGGGAAGAAGAAAGGAGAAATAAAAGGAGAGAACTGTGGCCAGCACGTTTGATGAATGACAGCTACCACTCGCCATCGCCTCTCCTTCTTCATCTTCTTTCGCCTCTCGCTTTCCACCTCATATAAATACAAAAAATCACCCTCATTTCGGATCGCACTCACCACGGAATGAAAGACGGAGAAAACGTCTGAAAACAGCGCCACCGGAAGCGGCGCACGTGGCTGCGCGAGCAGACCCGGAAGTGGGGTTATAGATTATCAGCCGGTGTCATGACAAATGGCCTCCCCCAAACGGCCGCCGATCGTTTCTGCGCATTGATTAAGAGCCGCCATATTGCACATTTTACAGCTGCCGTTCTCCTGCCCGGGCTACCTGTCTTCGATTTTCTTTTGGACTGGCGGCGTTTAATGTGCGCTGAGAACCACTAAAGACCGTTTCAGGTGTCTCCAGAACAAGTGCGCCTTTAACTTAAAGATGCCATTACGGCTTGCGGCTCCATTCTTCTTTCTCGCCGGTGATTACCTTGATGTGACCGCTCGAGCGAGAAAGGCGCTAGAATTTTCCCAAAGCGAGGTACGGGCGAGAGGGTGATCATGATCATTACACTCTTGAACTCGAAAGTTACAGTCACAATCACGTCTTCGGACGTTGGGTTTCCTTGCCGACTGAGGCCGAAAGAGTCATTAGCAGGACCCTCGAGGACATTTCTCTAGGCATTGGGTATTTCAATAACAGCTTCACCTCTAACCCCCCTCCCCCCCTTAAACCCCCATTCCTTGCCTCCCCCTTTGCAAGAAACAGCCCCCCGAAATCGGCGTGTGCTGCCTGGATGGCTGACTGACTGACTATTAGGGTTTAACGTCCTCTTAGACCAACTGGTCTATATTGGGACAGGTATTGGTAATACGCTGAAGATATGGTGTGATACTTTGATTCGAACAAGCCCGCTGTGGCTGTCTTCTTCGACACACCAGCATTGGGTTTGTCTCGTCAAAGTATCGAAAATACGATCATGATAATCAGAGACGAGAGATGATGCATGCGTGTCTTCGTGTTTTCCAAGCTGTGAACGTGGGATCTTTTTCGTGCGCATGTGTGCACACGGGGGTGTTCGGACACCGAAGAGAGTCTGCACAAAGTTGACCGGATCGAACCCACGCTGATAGCGACCAACTGGCTACAAAGCCAGCGCGCTACCAACTGAGCTACGTCCCCGCCCAAACCGCCTGAATGGCGGGATAAAAACGGTCATACACGTAAAAATCCACTCGTGCTAAAAACATGAGTGAACGTGGGAGTCTAAGCCCATGAACTAAGAAGAAGAAGAAGAAGAAGAAGAAGAAGAAGAAGAAGAAGAAGAAGAAGAAGAAGAAGAAGAAGAAGAAGAAGAAGAAGAAGAAGAAGAAGAAGAAGCAGCAAGAAACAGCTATGATTTACTTTTATCAAAAATACCTGTTCCTTTGTTTTTAGGATGCTGTTCTTGCCTCTCTTTGACAACAACAAGGTTGTTAAAATGACATTGAAACGGATCACACATGTAAATAATGTCATTTTATCAACACAAATCAAAACTGATGGGGCAACTTCAAAATAAGTGTTCACCAAAATGGATCAAAGTAACCGCTGCAAGATGAAAATTAATGCGCAGTGATTTTCTTGAAAACTGATCTGCTTCCTATCTCCGATCAGCCACGGCTGTTACTTGGGATAAGGCCAACCCTCCACTTACACACATACCAAAAACCAACTCCCTCACTGCTTCCTATGCCGAGTTAGATCTTGTTCACGAATAGATTTCGCAGATTGACACGAGTGACGTTTTAGAAATGAATTCATACAAAAATGCATTCTCCACTGTTACGAGTCAAAGTGGACGAACGGCCTTACCCCAACCTGGCCATGCAGGTCTGAGATGGTGAGCCGAATCGTTTGCATAGAATCTGATAAGATAAGATGAGAAAACTTTAATGTCCATTTTCATTTTACATAAACATGGACTTATTTTTGTTTGGCACCACATCGCATTAATATTTTCTAATAGCACAACCACACACGATCATAAAGAATAATCGAACAAGTACACAACCAAGATCAACTTATTACATGAGCATTTAAACAATGAGCTTGGGAAGGACTGCGCCTTTAAAGTCGAAAAAAGCTGCCTGGTAGGCTACTCACCAAAAAATCTGGCATCGTAGTTGAAGTCGGAGCCGTCCATGCGATTCTTCTTCGACAGCTTCTCCAGGGTTTCCGGGCTGGCGTGGATGGGGTTGCGCTTGGGCGGACGTCCGGGACGCGCACTGCAACACGGGAAGGCAAAACAATACGTCACTTCCGGTTCAATACCATTCTGCATTTTCTCGGGTTTTATGGATTCCGTTAACAATAATACAATGTGGCTTGCGCTTCTTAGGCTCTGTGGATCCCTTTCAAGCAGAACAGGATTTGTATGGATTTCTTTAGCACGGAAAAGACCTGACACAGAGTGGAATATTGTTTCGTATAGGAAAGGTGATGTTGCTTTCCGAGGGACGAGTTTTGATACACAGTGGTATATTGTATTCATTAGAAAAAGATTTGCTGATTTCTGAAGGAAGCGTTTTGATACAGGATCATTGCTATCCATAGAAACAGTCTCGTTGTTTTGCATGACATTGGGCTTGAGTGGGAGGGAAAATCTTAAATAGCCAACTTTGATGGAGATTTGGGGGGCAAAGTGAAGAAAGTACAAAAAAAACATTTTTCGAAAGATGAATCCTTCCCAAGAAGCGGAGTCGTTTCTCGCATTATACTGACACCTCTCTGTCTTCCCCTCATTACGTGATTGATGGCAATCCGTACTGTTTTTCTCTGCGGACTGAATGGCAATGACCGGCACTTTCAATTAGAGACAACGGCCAGATGGACCCGTCACAGAGTGGCCAGGGGAACCGCCGGACAAGCCATCGGTCACAGAACGTGAAAGGAGTAGACAAGCAACGGATCTGATTTGTCAGCCTCAACCTCTCTTTGTCCAAAGATACTTCCTTTCTCTTTCAACCATTTGGGAAATCACCAGAGGTCTGCCCAGGTTTTGACTTTGGATGGGAGCATTCTTCCACTTGGACATATACCAAAACTCTACAGCCCTACCAGAGTGGATTTGTTTTGTTTTTCTGACGTGATTTTGCATGGACTCAACGACTCGGGAGCGATTTTCAAACGACTGAAGTTCAATCAATCAATCAATCAATCAATCAATCAATCAATATGAGGCTTATATCGCGCGTATTCCGTGGGTACAGTTCTAAGCGCAGGGATTTTTTTTTTCAATTTTTATTCAAGGCGCAGGGATTTATTGATGCCGTGTGAGATGGAATTTTATTTACACAATACATCACGCATTCACATCGGCCAGCAGATCGCAGCCATTTCGGCGCATATCCTACTTTTCACGGCCTATTATTCCAAGTCACACGGGTATTTTGGTGGACATTTTTATCTATGCCTATACAATTTTGCCAGGAAAGACCCTTTTGTCAATCGTGGGATCTTTAACGTGCACACCCCAATGTAGTGTACACGAAGGGACCTCGGTTTTTCGTCTCATCCGAAAGACTAGCACTTGAACCCACCACCTAGGTTAGGAAAGGGGGGGGAGAAAATAGCGGAAAGAAAGAAAGAAAGAAAGAAAGAAAGAAAGAAAGAAAGAAAGAAAGAAAGAGAGAAAGAAAGAAAGAAAGAGAGAAAGAAAGAAAGAAAGAAAGAAAGAAAGAAAGAAAGAAAGAAAGAAAGAAAGAAAGAAAGAAAGAAAGACGGAACGCAAAAGAAACGAAAGACAGAAAACAACTTCAATAAAAACAGAGCGTCAGTTTACAAAAGACACGTTCGGAAAAGAAAGAAAGAACAGCACGGCATGCTATACATTTTGTCACCGAA
>NC_090250.1:50438481-50498481 GCF_037325665.1 Littorina saxatilis | reverse complement strand
GATGTCTTGAGTGTGCTGTGTATGTGTGTTGGGAGGAATGTATGGATGATTGTTGATGTCTTGAGTGTGCTGTGTATGTGTGTATGGCCAAGAGCGGGACAAAAGGGAGAGAACTAAAGACCAGAAAAGGGACAGAGACGGCCAGAAAACAGAAAATAAAAAACGCAAAAGAAAAATAATAAAAATGATGAGTTAATAAATACATTTTCCAAAAAGACAGCTAAAAAAAAAAGGAAGACAGAATGGGGCGAGGGGGGCGGGGGTGAGAATAAAGAGGGAGAACTGCAGGAAAAAGAGAAAGCACAAGGGGGGAGAACTGAAGTGGAGGAGAAAAACAAAGGGAGAGAACTAATCGGACTACACGAGATCTCCCTGCCGCCTCGAGTTGAGAGTGCGCAATATTCACACGCAATCGGATTATTTTTGTTGCAATCAATCAAACACAAAATTGCATTTGCGATCCACTTCACACTGTTCTGATTTGGCCCGCCGCGTGTGCAGTATGAGACGAACGAACAAACACTTGTCGTGAATATCGGAGTACACCCTTAAAGGGAGATTACTCCTGTGGGCGATTCAGTCAGGCCATTCTGACTTTTTTTGGTTGTACGATTCCCGTTCTTTTTCAAACCCCGGCGCGGAAAAGCGTGCGAGGGCTATGTGCAGATAATAATCTTTTGCTTGTTTTCATGATTTCCGCTGGTCATGCTGATTGCTTTAGATTATTTGTTTGTTTGTCTTATTGTCCTTGTCTAGATCAGTACACGTCTATATTGGAGTGTGCATTAGGCCAAAAAAAAGAAAAAAGGTGTGGTTAAGGTAACATAGCCAAAAAAAATAGGGTAGGAAGGTAAGCAATCACGTTTTTTTTTTGTAACTTTTTTTTCTAATGTGTACAAATTAAACCTACTTGACAGGGAAATAAGTGTGCGACTCGGGCGCTTTCGCTTTCATTGCGTTTTCTGCACTCGGTTTTTTTAATATTTTTTACGGTTTTGTTGTTGTTGACAAATGTAAAAAAAAGTTATAGGGTCGGCCCCTAAAAATAGGGTAGGTCGGGTTACCGTAACCACACCTATTTTTTTTAGGCCTTATAAGCGTAAATGCCTTTTTTGACAGCAACATTGGGATGAATTCCGAACATTGTGTTATAAGATTTATGCTGTGCTCTGCGTTCTGATTTCCAGGGAGCGCTTGGGTTAAGGAGTAGAACCGAGTTCACACAAAACAGTTGCTTTAAACTAGCATTAAAAGGAACCTTTTCCCTGTGATATCGAGACATGCTACCTCTGCAGACCTGTGCACACTCAAAACGCTCATCAGCAGTAAACAAACCAAATGTCAGTAGTTTTTAAAATGTTTTAGTAGTAAGCTGTAACGACAGTTCAAGACATAATTCTGCTCACAAAGCACACCTCCTTTGCTGGATGTTACGATCTCCAGGTTGTCTTGAGAATAACTGGACTTCCAGCACTGTTGGGCCGTTTTCTTCTTCTTTGGTGACAGAGCTGGTGTCTCCTCTTCACTATCTGAATCTCGCACTCTTTTTTTCTTTTCCATGTTTCACTTCAATCACAAGTTGCCACGCAGACGCTGGACGAACTAAGTCTAAGAACAAAGACTCAATGTTGAGAACACGCGCGCTTCCGGTAAATCGGAAAACGTCTTTTCAGAGCGACGGCCAACTAATTGGTCAAAACATCTTAAAACAGAAAAAAGTACCAATTTTTCTTTTTAGTAAAATATCGGAATTTTGGAATTTTAATTAAAAATCCGTAGCACCGTATTCTGCATATAAAAATCGGAGAAATTACGGAGAAACCGTAGATGTGTACAGGTCTGCCTCTGTCATTGGTCTTGAAGGGGTTATGCTGGAGATACAATAAAGAACGCGTGCGTGCTTTGCGAGCTTGCGTGCGTGCGTGTATTTGAGTCCAGAAGCAGTTTGCTCCAAAAATGCAAGAATAAAACCAAAGGAATGTTTAAAGTCAGGAAATGTTGGCTTTTGGTTGATAGGGTCTTCAAATCTACAGTTAGGATTTTTTTCGATTGGATTTCTTTTCTGTTCCGTTTTTCATTCATAAAGGCTGTAAAAGTCCGGGAATCTGTCACAATTTTTGTATCGGTGAGTACATAAATCCTTTTTTTTAACCTTTTTTTTTTTGTACAAAGTAGGAATTCCTTATTTCCGAATGGGAAATTTTATCCTTGAAAATAATAAGTCAAAACCGTCACATAATGATCAGACTATAAATAACCTTGAATTAAATTATCGTTAGATAATAATGATCGAGTAATGGACAAGAAGAGACTAATCAAAGAGAGACAGGACCAGGAGAAACCTGGGAATAAACCCATAACCACATAACATCGTGCATCTTTAAAACGGCATCACATCACCAGCAAGATGAGGCCATCAAAGAGAGGACAGCTTCTTAATTTGTTTGTTTGTTTGTTTGTTTGTTTGTTTGTTTGTTTGTTTTGCTTAACGCCCAGCCGACCACGAAGGGCCATATCAGGTTTGTTTGTTTATTTGTTGCTTAACGTCCAGCCGACTACGCAGAGCCATATCAGGACGAGGAAGGGGGGGATGAAGGGGGCCACTTGTCAAGCGATTCCTGTTTACAAATGCACTAACCCATTACTTGTGTCCCAGCAGGCTTTAGTAAAACTAAATTAATACCTACTGGAAGATTACCAGTTTCCAGTATGTTAAAATAGGCTTAACCTATCTACTGCTGGACTTACATCAGAACACTAACAGATTAAACTATACATGAATCGCGAGACAAGCGGCAAGAGAAGAGATTTTTGGAAAAAATACAGGTGAATGAGCAAGAAGGCAGAAAAAAGAAAAGAATTCATGAAGAAAAAGAGAGCATGACAGGAAAGAGGAACCAAAAATCTACCTAACAGCAAACTAGAAAGCTCCTGCGGTTCCAAAAACAGGAGGGGCCTTTAATTTCATAACCGCAGTGCCCCACTGCGGGAACGAAGGGCCATATGGTTTAAACAAAACTTTATTCAATTTTAATCATGACAAGAACAATGCATGGATGATTACATACTCAAGCATATAATGCTTATTTTAAGCAATCATAGTAATTACAAAACAAAGGCTAGCATGATGGCGGAATAAGTACATTAGTTCCTTTCAGGAAACGAAAAACAAAACAAAAGACAAAACAGATACACAAACGAGCAGGAAATGGGAAGGGGTTGGTGATACAGGAGGTGGGGAAAGGGCAGCTAGCCAGTAGCTAGCTTAAGGGAAAAAGAAGAAGAAGAAGAAGACTTGGAGCGCCAATATTTGAGGGGATTTTTTCAATTCGAAGGGCCATATCAGGGCGGTGCTGCTTTGACATATAACGTGCGCCACACACAAGACAGAAGTCGCCAGCTTCTTAATAGAAAGCATCACCACATAACATGGTGTATCACATAATCAGCTAGAGAAGCCTAAGCAAAATAACATCATGTATCTTTAACAGTATCACATAATCAGCAAGAGGAGACAAATCAAAGATAACATCGTGTCTTTACACCCCCGGTATAGTTACACCCCCGGTATAGGGGTGTGTATAGGATTCGGTCGATGTGTTTGTTTGTTTGTTTGTTTGTTTGTTTGTTTGTGTGTTTGTGTTCGCATATATAGATCTCAAGAATGAACGGACCGATCGTCACCAAACTTGGTGAACAGGTTCTATACATTCCTGAGACGGTCCTTACAAAAATTGGGACCAGTCAAACACACGGTTAGGGAGTTATTGGTGGATTAAGATTCTACAAGGACTTATAGAGGGACATATTAATGGTCAAAGGGAAATAACCTTCTCAGTTGGTGGCAGTGAGAATGGTTATTTCCCTTTGACCAACGGGGGTGTTTTTCCTACCTCGGAGGAATTTCTTGTTTTTTAGGGTATAACATAATCAACCGGATGAGACTAGTCAAATATATTATATAACATCGTGTATCTTTAACAGTATCACATGATCAGCCAGAGGAGACTAATCAAAGAGAGGACAACTAAGCTTGACAGGACGGCAGAACAGAATTCATAATCACACAATCGTTTAGATTGACTAAGTCGTCTGGAAAATTGACCCGTTCGGCGTTTGTCTGAGCCCGAAGTTTCAAGTCCTCTTCCATCGATTTTTTCAGCGTTGTTGGCTTTTCTTTTTAAGTCTTAGGGGAAGACCGTGTCGGATATTCTCTGTTTCGGAGAGACTCAGAAACATCTATTTTCTTTTTCTATGTCTGTCTGGTGTGGTTTTAAATCCATGTCTCACAAAAAAGAGGTTTAGATGAGATTTTGTTGTAGCCAGTTATACAAAAACCCACCCCCCCTCTCTCTAGCAGGAAGAAAAAGATATCGAGAGACAGTATGAAGGGGTGGGAATATATTGAAGACAGCATGTGTGAGAGCGTGCGTGCATGCGTGCGTGCGTGTGTGTGTGTGTGTGTGTGTGTGTGTGCGTGTGCGTGTGCATGTGCGTGTGCGTGTGTGTGTGAGTGCAAGAAAGAAAGAGAGAGCGACACAGAGAGCGAAGAGACCGACCGACAGACAGACAGACAGACAGACAGCGAGCCAGAAAGACACAGAGATAGTGTATATGTTTTTGTGCCTGTTTTCGTCTGTGCTTTCACAGTATCAACACTGAACTTAGCCATCCGAGGTGTATCTGTCACACTACTATGTAATCATTCAGTATATGATACAACAGATACATTTTTACCACGATCTTCTTTCATCTTGTGATATATACGCTCTTTCAGGGCTACTGTTCCGACGATGTACCATGAACTTAAAGAGTTGTTGCCCCTAAAGCGCCTCTTTTGCGCTGGAGATGACAATCGTCATCCGATATCTTAATGGCCGCCCGGAAAAGAGAGGAGGTTTATTTTAATGGCTGTTTCAGCCCTAGTCTCTCTCGTGCGATTCCCTCATAAACCCCGTCTTTCAAAAGCATGGACCTTGCGATAAGCGCAGCTCTTATCAAATCATTTGGCAGACATCAGTCGTGTTTTATAGTTCAGAGAGGCGCGGCCAGTCAATATGATTCCTTTTAATTCTCCAGGTTTCCGGGCCCCTGCACAAGCAGTAAACGACCGCGGTTTATTTGCCCATTTCTGGCCCCTACATGTGTATTGTCTAGACCGCCGGTGTTTCTCACTGTCTGTGAGATATAAAGTTTATCAACCGGTGCGGTAGCTAACACGTTGGATGTCTAGACGGTGTCAAGGTAATTCACCATTAGTAACACCTGTCCGAGAATTATTAAAGACAGAGAAAACGAAGAAGAGGAAGAAAGCCGAAAAGTAACAGTTGATGCTGTCATAATGTTTTTAATGTTTTAGTTAGGTCAGTGTATCGCTTTCTTTTGGTCTTGAATTTCGGTGGGAAAAAAACCACACATCGAATTTAACAAAAATAACTAGCAAAATGGGTAAACAATCATGTTTGCCTAAGACCCTCGTCTTTTCAACATAATCTGTTACAACCTTGGCCAGCAGATGCATTTGCAACTAAACCCTCATAGTTTAATACAGACTTAATGCTGCGCACTTTAAGTAATCCACAGGGACTTTTCTAACTAATCTTTCTTTTTATTCTGGCAAAAATTCAGGCGTTTCAAAAAGCTATAAACTGAAAGGCCGTATCGCTGACGCGATTATGCGCATTGAAGTCCACATTTGTAAAACATCAGCTCTTTCTATATTTTCCGAGTCTTCTATTTCAATGACGCATCTTGCTATAGCTGAACTGCTTTGTGTCCCTGACAATTAAATAGGAAATAATGACAATCAGAGCATGCAAACAAAAAAGTCAGTTTTTTTCCCGTGTGTGTTTTTGTTTTTGTTGTTGTTGTTATTATCTTCTTTGAAATAATTGTGTGAGAACTTTCCGCAAACACTGCCAGTTAAAATGAACAGGGAAAAAAAGCATTGCCAAATAATAATTGTATTCAAATTCAACAACGACAAAACATGGCTTTAAACACCCCGAATTGCACCTTTTTGTCTGTGCCTTCAACTAAGAAATGTTCCACTTCTAGTTTCTAAACATCCTTTGTGCCTGAAATGTATTTTCATTTCGTGGTTTATACTTTTGTCCTTCAAAAGACCCCAGCCATCTATGCAGGAATCTGAATATATTATAAGTCCTTTAAATACGACCAAATACACACATACAAACCCGTCTGAGAGAAATCTACCGGCGACAACACAACAAGAGGGGGTGATGAGGGGTGAGAGAGAAAGGGAGAGGGGAAGAGAGAGAGAGAGAGAGAGAGAGAGAGAGAGAGAGAGAGAGAGAGAGAGAAAAAGAGAGAGAGAGAGAGAGAGGGAGAGAGAGGAGAGAGAGGGGGGAGAGAGAGAGAGGGGGAGAGAGAGAGGAGAGAGAGGGGGGAGAGAGGGGAGAGAGAGGGGGAGAGAGAGGGGGAGAGAGGGAGAGAGGGGAGGGGGAGAGAGATGGGGAGAGAGAGAGGAGAGAGAGAGAGGGGAGAGAGAGAGGGGAGAGGGAGAGAGAGAGACAGAGACAGAGAGAGAGAGGAGAGACAGAGACAGAGAAAGAGACAGAGACAGAGAGAGAGAGGAGAGACAGAGACAGAGAGAGAGGAGAGACAGAGAGAAAGAGAGAGAGAGAGAAATGGAAACAGACAAAACGCTGAATTGAGATTGGTGATGATTTGGGTATTAAGACTCAGCCAAGCATGCCAAGATAAGCCTTTCGCACGGTCCTTCGTAATTTCTGGGCGCACAAAACGAGAAAAAGAAGGTACCCCGGGTGTGAATGGTGTGGGGTTACGGGGTAAGGAAGACGCTTGCAGATGGCTTGATAATAAAGCATCATCTTTGTGGGAGGAAATCAGAACCGACATCTAACAACTGCCAGCAAAACGACTGTACGTGTGCTCGACAATTGTTGCGCGAACGTGATGTTTTGGCAAGAAAAGCCAGACATACTTGTCCCAGCCAGCGAACGCATGCAGCGTGAGAGCATTGTCAACTTTGTACTGAGGTGGTTGTGGCGGAAACAGACTGCCGCCTTGAACGAGCAACAACAAAACAAAACAAATTGTTTAATCAAAACTAAGAACTGGATGAAGTTTCTTTCTCCGTACTTAAATATTAAAAGACTGATTTTTTTTTTCTTGATTGTTTATGCTATTTTTTTTTTTTTACTAGAGTTTAGCGTGTGTGTGTGTGTACGTGCGTGCGTGCGTGTGTGTGTGTGTGTGTGTGTGTGTGTGTGTACGCGCGTGCGTGACTCTGTGTGTGTGTGTGGGGGGGGGGGGCGTGCGTACGTGCGAGCGTGCGTTTTCGCATGCGTGCATGTGCGTGGGTCTGTGTGTGTATTTGTGTGTGCGGGTGTTTATTTTTGTTAGTTGGAGAGTATTAGTACAATTAATTGAGAGAAAATGTCAGACATGTATTCTTGCGCACTGAAAAGTACTGAAGAGAGAGAGAGAGAGAGAGAGAGAGAGAGAGAGAGAGAGAGAGAGAGAGAGAGAGAGAGAGAGAGAGAGAGAGAGAGAGAGAGAGAGAGAGAGAGAGAGATTTCCCACTCGTATATGAACGCGTTTGCTAGTATCGTAGAAGTTATGTTGTAAAATATCAGATTTCATTGATATCAAACGTGAGGTCTAGGATTTTTTTTTTAAAGTATCATTATTCAGCTTGTTAAAAGAAAGAAGACTATACAGCGCAGTAACACGCTTGGCGTTTAAACAGTCAAAAGGTAAAGCTAAAGCAGATGGAGAGTGGGAAATGGGGGGGGGGGGGGAGGGTGGGGGGAGGGGGGAGGGGTGGCATTTGGGAGGCACGACACATTAAATACAAACACATAATCGTAAAGCACTTCTAAAGTAAATGGCACGGTAAAACAGAAAATCAGATACACCTTTTATTCCGAAATCATAATGTGTCTACCTCCCAAAAAATTAAAAGATATAAAAAAATACTGGAAGAAAAGAAAGCTAAACGCATGCCAGGGTGGGTTGAGAAAGAAAGAAGCAAATCTGTTGAATATGAAATAAAACTCACACCACCCGGAGCGGCGTTCCGGAAGGAAAATGCTATACAGGACGACCCTATGGGTGGCCATTGTAGTCACAATGACATAGCTTTAGACGCTGGGACATTTCTCGGGCCAGACAAAAAAGTCTTGGTATCAAATTTCTTGTCATAATAACTATAATTGCTCCGCTCTTTGGAGTCGACGCGACTACGACGTGAAATGGAAATGATCATAAAAATCCGACTACAAATACGCAGAGATTTCTTTTTGGACTAGCCCCGTCAAACCATCAACGCGTAATTCTCCCCCCCCCCCCCCCCCCGGGATATCCCTCCCTCCCTACCCTGTTCCCGTTCGCCCCCCCCCCCACTCACCACCCCCACCACCTCCTACCCCGTCATCTCAATCAATCAATCAATATGAGGCTTATATCGCGCGTATTCCGTGGGTACAGTTCTAAGCGCAAGGATTTTTAATTTTTTTAAATTTTTTTTAATGCAATTTATATCGCGCACATATCAAGGCGCAGAGATTTATTGATGCCGTGTGAGATGGAATTTTTTTACACAATACATCACGCATTCACATCGGCCAGCAGATCGCAGCCATTTCGGCGCATATCCTACTTTTCACGGCCTATTATTCCAAGTCACACGGGTATTTTGGTGGACATTTTTATATATGCCTATACAATTTTGCCAGGAAAGACCCTTTTGTCAATCGTGGGATCTTTAACGTGCACACCCCAATGTAGTGTACACGAAGGGACCTCGGTTTTTCGTCTCGTCCGAAAGACTAGCACTTGAACCCACCACCTAGGTTAGGAAAGGGGGGAGAAAATTGCTAACGCCCTGACCCAGGGTCGAACTCGCAACCTCTCGCTTCCGTCGCGATATAACCTTCGTGGTTGAAAACGACGTTAAACACCAAAAAAAGAAAGAAAGAAAGACATATCGCTTCCGAGCGCAAGTGCGTTACCACTCGGCCACCCAGTCCTATCTCAGCGCAGTTGGTGCCTTATTGTTAGAATAATGTAGAGTCGCGTTTGGATTTAATGTAGTCGCTTCAAATTAAGGAAAGTGACATATATACACATGTTTTGTCGCTTTTTTTAAAAGTGCGATCCGGAGGCGGAGATGTGACAGAAGGTAATGGGAAAGATAGTTAACTTTTGCCTCTGTCCTATTTTATTCTCTCTGTCTTTCTCTTTCTCTCTCACTTCTCTATCTCTGTCTCTCTCTTTCTCTCTCACTTCTCTCTCTCTGTCTCTGTCTCTCTCTGTCTGTCTGTCTCTGTCTCTCTGTCTCTCTCTCTCTAGCTCCCTCTTCTTCTCCTCTCTCTTTCTCTTTTTCTCTTTCTCACTCACTTCTCTATCTCTGTCTCTCTCTTTCTCTCTCACTTCTCTCTGTCTGTCTGTCTCTCTGTCTCTGTCTCTCTCTAGCTCCCTCTTCTCCTCACTCTCTCTTTTTCTCGTTCTCTCTCACTTCTCTATCTCTGTCTCTCTCTCTCACTTCTCTCTGTCTGTCCCTGTCTGTCTCTGTCTGTCTGTCTGTCTCTCTTTGTCTCTGTCTCTCTGTCTGTCTGTCTGTCTGTCTGTCTCTGTCTCTCTCTCTCTCTAGCTCCCTCTTCTTCTCCTCACTCTCTTTCTCTTTTTCTCTTTCTCTCTCACTTCTCTATCTCTGTCTCTCTCTTTCTCTCTCACTTCTCTCTGTCTGTCTCTGTCTCTCTGTGTCTGTCTGTCTCTGTCTGTCTGTCTCTGTCTCTCTTTCTCTCTAGCTCCCTCTTCTTCTCCTCTCTCTCTTTCTCTTTTTCCCTTTCTCGAACACTTCCCTCTCTGCATCTTCCCTGTTCTACGTTCTCTCTCGTCGTAGTTCTCGCTCATGTTTTTGTTTTCCGAGCTGATTGGTCAGGTCAGCCAAGACTGTGCAGTCTTTGCAGTCGCAGTTTGCCCAAACCACATCAAAAGCTGAGACCGTGCGAGATTTGAATCGATGCGAGAGGAATGCGCGTTGATTGTTTTTCTCGGCGATTACACTGCTCAGCACTCACCCTGTGGCGGGCTAGTGTTTAAGCCCCGGGCCCCGTGAGAAAGCCCAGTTGTCGACAAATCAAGAGACAGTAAATTTGTCACCGATCTGGGGTCGCGAAGCCGGTAAATTTGTCGCGCGGCTTTGCGGCGAAACAATTATCAACTGTAGCTAAAGGGGAGTGGGAGGGGGGAATCAAGGTTTGAAGAGAGAGAGAGAGAGAGAGAGAGAGAGAGAGAGAGAGAGAGAGAGAGAGAGAGAGGAGAGAGAGAGAGAGAGTTAAATAGAGAGACAGATGTGGGAGGAGGGATTGAGAAGAGGGGCGGGGGAGGGGGGGGGGGGGGGTGCGGGTGATCTGCGGGTCTCTCTGCATCTCTCCGTTTTGCAGTCCGTTTTGGGTCCTCTGAATCCTGCGTTCCCATCCCTGTTTCCTTACTGTTCCTCGTCTGTAGTTTATTTCTTTACCAATTGTACTGCCTCCTTTTTTCGCTTCACAAATGTGTCCCAGCCCCCTCTCTACACACAAACTGTACTCCTGCTCATATTCTTAACATATTCGTCGCTCTCCATCTCTACTCTAATCCCTCCTTCTCCCATCCCCGCCTGCTTTACTCCGCCTCCTGAGCACCTATTCTTTGCACCCCGCCCCCGTTTCTCACCCCCCCCCCCCTCTTTGCATTGTCCTCCCCTCCCCCCCCCTCCCAACTCCTCCTCCTCCTCCTCCTCCTCCTCCTCCTCCTCCTCCTCCTCCTCAATTTACGGGGTCGTAAATATTGGTTGCGTTTCTTTGCAGGCCGAGTATCCTTTTTTTCCCCTGCCTTTTAATTTTCTCGTTTGTAACGTTTGCAGGCCAATTTGTTCCCACAGTGCGAGTCGTTTGTCCCTCTGTTGATCTGCTGTTCTCCTTCATACCCCCCCCCCCCCCTCCGCCTCAACCCCCACGGCCACCTCACCTTGAAGTGGACACACTGAGTCAGATTATTTTTCTCCCGTAGGAAGGATTAGAAGGGTTTTGTTGGTTGGGCAAATTTACGAATTCTTCAGCCCCAGTCTGACTGCTGACTTTTTCACAAGCGAGCAAACGACAAATCCTGTTAAAGTTTTGTCTTTGAATTTCCTGGGCTCTGGATTTCTCCCGATTTTCATTTGAAAGTCAAATCCATTTTGACATTGACGTCTTTTACTTGTTTCTCTCATCATTTTGCGTTAAAAAAAAGTATATGGAGAGAGAGAATGAGAGAGAGAGGGATGAAACGACTAGACCCAACCACGTTCTTTCAATGATCTCCCTGATGCCCCCACCCCCCTGCGACAAGAACGTCTATTTGATACAACAAGTGTATAAATCTACCTGTATCTATACCTGTGGGTGTCTCGGTGACTACAGGTGTATAAATCTACCTGCATCTACCTGTGGACGTCCTGCGTACCGCCATGTGCAGTCTACCTGTACCTACACAGTATATTTTCCTCCAATACTCAGGTGTCGCTCCCACGAGGTCAAAGGCAAACTCGGGTCACGACCTGAGACGGGTCATGACCTTATCTGAACGCTGAGGCCCATGCAGCAAAGGAAAAGAGACCGAAACGGGAAGAGGGCGGACATGAGGAGGTAGGGGGGGGGGGGAGAAAAAGTGAGTGAAGTGGTATCATTCAGAAAATCCGATCCGTGAGTAAATAAGAAGGACACACAGACAGAGAAACTAAAGAAGAAGATAACAGGGCTTTGTGCTCTGACTGCTTTGTACCAGTCGCAAAACAGCGTCGAGGGGTGGGGTGGAGGGGGGGGGGGTAGGGGGTGAAATAGACACTGGATTTGATAAACTGCCTGTTCCTGTAGCCGGTAAAAAATAACAACTACAGACAGCAAAAGGTGTGGTCCCTCTTATACCTGCAAAGCCTTAAAAGAGATAATCTCCACGGAGGGCAAACATCGATCTGCAGTCAATCAATTCGCTCAACATATATATAACTCACTTACGATGTTGCAACGATTTATTCTCAAAACTTATTGGTACAACCTAAACTCTTAACACAAGTTTCCAAATTCATAGACGTGGCGATCTTCTCTTTCTTGTCTGTATATATCTGAGCTAGATCACATTTATTCAGCCCGTTCAGACAAAGAGATAGCACTTTAGATTCGACAAATGAGAACACTTCCGTTGGAGGGCAGTGTAACTTTAACGTTATCAGACTCGCGAGGCCGATAAATTTCACGTGCTATAGAGAGCGAAGAGTCAATAATCTCAAGACAAACAAGGAGATGGATCGGAATCAATCTCATTCCTTCAGATCTCTGCACAGCCAGGACGAGCAACAACGCTCAAACATATTGTGCCCCATTTATTTCAAATGTCCAGCCAAAAAGCCAATAACATTCCAGAAACCTTTCTTTTATTAAAATTCTTCCGGGACAACTTTGGGTGGGGATTGGTACGCCCATCCCCCCAGTTGATTAAAATGTTAAACGAGTGATAAAAAGTGATAAAAAGGTTAATTTTTCGTGTTTGGTTTGGATCAAGAAAAGGCTTTGAGAGAGAGAGAGAGAGATTGAGAGAGAGAGAGAGAGAGAGAGACAGAGACAGAGAGAGAGAGAGAGAAAGAGAGAGAGAGAGAAAGAGAGAGACCCGTCTTTGATGAATTATTCTTAATATCGGCTGTTTCCTTCGCTAGCTCCAGGAAAAAATGTACTACAGTTAAAACTTAAAAAAGGTATTTTGTCTCATCCTAGCAACAACTCTATTTTGTTGTTTTAAGGCAAACGGATGTCACACAAACGGATGTCACACAAACTGATGTCACACAAACTGATGTCACACAAACTGATGTCACACAAACTGATGTCACACAAACTGATGTCACACAAACTGATGTCACACAAACTGATGTCACACAAACTGTTGTCACACAAACTGATGTCACACAAACTGATGTCACACAAACTGATGTCACACAAACTGATGTCACACAAACTGATGTCACACAAACTGATGTCACACAAACTGATGTCACACAAACTGATGTCACACAAACTGTTGTCACACAAACTGATGTCACACAAACTGATGTCACACAAACTGATGTCACACAAACTGATGTCACACAAACTGATGTCACACAAACTGATGTCACACAAACTGATGTCACACAAACTGATGTCACACAAACTGATGTCACACAAACTGATGTCACACAAACTGATGTCACACAAACTGATGTCACACAAACTGTTGTCACACAAACTGATGTCACACAAACTGATGTCACACAAACTGATGTCACACAAACTGATGTCACACAAACTGATGTCACACAAACTGATGTCACACAAACTGATGTCACACAAACTGATGTCACACAAACTGATGTCACACAAACTGTTGTCACACAAACTGATGTCACACAAACTGATGTCACACAAACTGATGTCACACAAACTGATGTCACACAAACTGATGTCACACAAACTGATGTCACACAAACTGATGTCACACAAACTGATGTCACACAAACTGATGTCACACAAACTGTTTCTTTACGACAAGACAAACATTGAACACTGTCAGCTGCATTGAAACACAATTCCAATCAATTAATCGCATTTCGGATACACATAAAAGCAAAATTGCAAGCACGAAACCAGAGCAAAATGATAAGAATTGGGTTGTGTGAGAACATCATTCAAACAAAAGAAAAAGAAGACAACAACAATGAACAAACAAAGAAAAAAGAAGAAAAAAGCGAGATTTTTTTTTCATAAAATAAAAATAATAAAATAAAAGTAAGGGGGAAAACTCTATGAAACCGTTTTCAAGGGAAGTAACATCTGTGGTGCTGGCGCGCAGAGACTGCAACGTCTGTCTCGGGTGTCTCCAACCATAATCCCATTGACTGCGCAATAAGAGAAGCGCAGCAAACCCAGTCAGTCCCTCGCATATTAATTAACTTGTCGATTGTCATTTGCTGAAACCCTCCCTCCCGCCTTCTCTATCAGGTTCTGGTTCAGAGATTTTGTTCCTCTTTTTGTCGCAGATTTGCAGAGGCAAACAAACCCTTAGCGCCGTTTGATGGTTTTTGTGTCATCAATTTCAAAATGGCTAATATCCCTAATATGGATGTCTGTGCGCCCGAACAAACACGCACACATGAACGAAAACACACACAGACACACACAGACACAGACACAGACACAGACACACAGACACACAGACACAGACACACACACACACACATACACACACACACACACACACACACACACACACACACACACATACACACTGTTAAAAGAAACCTAGAAACTACGCATGTAGAACACAGTTTTACAGAGAGAGAGAGAGAGAGAGAGAGAGAGAGAGAGAGAGAGAGAGAGAGAGAGAGAGAAAGAGACAGACAGAGAGACAGAGAGACAGAGACAGAGACAGAAAGAGACAGAGACAGAGAGAGAGAGACACTTAAGAGAGAGAGAGAGACATACAGAGAGAGAGACAGAGACAGAGACAGAGACAGAGAGACAGAGAGAGAGAGAGAGAGAGAGAGACACACAGAGAGAGAGACAGAGAGAGAGAGACATACAGAGAGAGAGACAGAGACAGAGACAGAGACAGAGAGACAGAGAGAGAGAGAGAGACAGACGAGAACAATCCGCATAATTATTCACATTCAAAGTGACGTTCAAAGAAAATTAATGACGTAAACTGCGTGAGCTCCGCTCCTAGCACGTCCCCTCCCCCAACCCCTCCTTAAAAAAAAATAAAAAAAAGTAAGGTCGGCCAGAAAACGCAAGCTGTCATTTTCATAACAAAAGCGTTTTGCTGAGAGCGAGACCGAGAATTTTACTGCGCCATTTGGCATCAGAGGAAATCGTCATTATCTTCCATAATTGCTTTTTTCTTTAATTACAAGCTTTTACACTCTCGTTTCTGCCTTCTTTAAAGTCCCATCTCGTCTTTCTGCCCACCCCCAGTTTCTTTGCTATTCCCAAGTGGATTAATCCCTTCTGGTTGTAAAACAGCGAGAGCTTTTGTCTTAAAACTTCTCTGTTCACTGGCTGGGCTCCCGGGGATCCGGACGTGACGTAATATGCAAAACAAACAAACGAGACATGGAAGGGTGACAAGTCCCGCGAGCTGCAAATCCCGTGAGACTCAGTTGAAACTGATTTAAAACTGTCGCCCGATTCAAACCGTGTAATTATTTGAAGACGACAAATAATTATGGAAGTATCGGAAAGAAAACAAACGGACAAGCAAGCAGAACCAAATGCATGTGTTTCAGTAAGAAGTAACGGTAAGGCAGGAACATCAGATCACACTTAAAGGCATATGTACGCGCTCCCGTGTTTACAAAGTGTAGTTTGCCCATAATCGATGTCAAACGCACCATAAGACCATATAATGACGATATGTCACCATGCGCGGACCATAATACATGCATTACAGCTTGTTCTAGCCTCTGAAAAAGTGAGGATGTCAACAAAGCCGCGGTGTTAGCTCCCTTGCATCAACGTTACATGTGTTGCCAAATCTATAAATAGGACGATCCAGATCAAAATGAAAATTAACATATCTCAACATTGAAGGGGTCCTGGACCACAATATTTTGCAGGGAACTTAATTTAGCATGTCTCCAGCTGTTGGTAAAGCAATTAGCGTGTATAGTCATCGAGTACATATGCCTTTAAGCGAGTCTGACAAACCCGCGTTTTCTCTTATCTGACGACAAACACGTACATTCATTAATTTGTCCAATGATTCGGTTTGTGGCAAGGAATGCATGAAAAACATCCTATACTTCACGTTGTCGTATTTGCCTTTCAAACTATCGACCAAACCAAACCCGCCATCAGTCGCACAAACGGACAAACAGTCCTCAAATGCCCGGATGTTGTGCGAACAAAGGGGGAGACAACCCAGCTCAATCGCAGTTTAAAACCTGACTGTAAGTGGAAGTTAGTTTTACCGAGTACGAGGGGTGAAGTTTGTCTTATTTGCCCTATTTGTTTTCCGTTGCTCTTTCCGCCAGTTAAGAAAGGTATCGCCGCGACAAGCACTTGCGCGTGACTTACCACATCGAGGGTACGGGTGTGAAGAGTCACGCCTTTTTCTAACTTCAATGCGGGGGAAAAGTGCAAAAGATAACAACAACAAAATGAAAGGAAAAACCCACTGTTAGAACAAAAAACAAAGCTTACAAAATTGGAAAGCTAATAAACTGACAAGCCGATGACGCAAGGGCGACAACGCAAACGCATAAATTCTCCACCCGTAAAAAGAACAGAACAAAGAAAGCATGACAAAGAAAAGCAGGAAGAGAGGCTGTCGCGGACTATTAAATTACCCGACCCTATACATCGCCCGATGAATTATACCGACTGTGTGCAGTATGATAATTTCAGCGACTGTGACAAAGCGGTGTCAGGCCAGCCTTTGATGTCCCTGTCATTGCGGCACGGGCGTTTTGGGCCAAAGCGCCTGGAAGAGAGATGAAACATGTCGACTGTCGAGCGTTTGTCAGCATTACGCTGTTAACATCTTGTCACGTCAAAGACGACAGCGCCTCGCGCTCATCCCTCGCTACACCTGCTCCGTGTCTTTGCGGGTTTATTATTGACTGTGTAACACACACACATACACACACCTTCACCCCGCTCCCGCATTGACAGATCACATTGACGGAAAGTCATCAATCTTCTGACAAGCAAAATGAAATTAAAACATTTAGCAACTCCAACTGTGCGTGTCCAGTTCATCAGGTGAAACCAAAATCTGCATGACAGTGGAACCTCTTTCGGCTAGCCACTCGCGAAGCTAGGAGGCGAGATTGTCTATGAAACGGTTTAATGGCTAGCTACGCAAGAATTAAACACCATTGGTTGATTCCGAAAAGGTCGTCTGCACTGGTCGGTAAAAAAAACATGGACAGCCAATCGGATGGGCAGCTGCGTGGCCGCCATGTTTTCTCGCCAAGCGAGCAAGCCCAAAGCTACCTAGCGTCGGCTAGCGTCGGCTAGCGTCACTCGCGGCGAGATGTTCCCAAGAAACGGTACTTCCTCGCCCCACTCGCCAATCTCGCCTATTCTCGCCTGTAAGAAACAGGGGACTGTTTAGAGTAGTGGTAATGCTTTGGTTGAAACATGACGTAACCTGAACCTTTTGAAACAAGTTTCACTATTGTAAGCGTTATGCATAGCTGAGCGTGGGACAAGACAATCCCGCCACTTCAACACATACAACAAATCAATCGATGCTGTGTGTGCAGAGAGTTTTTTCTGTCAATTAATTGATCAAAAACCACGAGTGTCAATCTGCATAACTATCTAAGTGTATATTTGAGTTGTTAATGCGAAAGATTGGGTATGAGTGCGCCTTGAGTCGCCTTGTGGTGAGATATGTGGGCGTTATAAATTCTCGTATTATTTTTTTTTCTTAAACAAATCCAACCGTATACAGGGAGCACACAGACTATTGGTTTCTTTACATTTGTGTCAAGGTGGAAGGATGCTCTTCTCCCAAAGTCTGGCCGGTGTCGGGTTAAGGGTGGAGATTTTCCCGATCTCATAGGTCAACTTATATTATAATGTGCAAGCCTGTTAGTGCCTTATCTCCTTTCGTGTGTACACGTAAGCACAAGATCAAGTGCGCACGGAAACGATCCTGTAATCCATGTAAAGGTTCGGTGGGTTATAGAAACACGAAAATACCAAGCATGCACCCCCCGCAAGCGGCGAATGGCTGCTAAAATGGCGGGGCAAAAACGGTAATACACGTACAAAAAATGTGGAAGTTTTAGCCCATGAACGCAAAAAAAGAGAAGAAGAGGAAGAAGAAGGACTGTTCCTTTCAACTGTTAAGTTCACGCAGGTGCTTGGCACCCAACGTCAAGGTTGAAAAATTGCGCACTGTTGCAACATGTTAAATTCTTAAACAAAAAAAATGTAACTGGGGAAACGAACACGGCTAAAACAAGCGCTCCAAAAACAGCTGATTAAGTTAAAAGTGTGAGAACATTAATTCTACGCAAATGCAAAACGTTTCGCTGAGCACCCTTTAAAAAAGTACATGCATGGGTGATAAAAATAGTCTCTCTCTATCTTACTCTCAAAGTCAATAACCGTTTTCTTACTGACTGGCCATGTTATCTGAATGAAAATCTAAATGTGATGCGAAGTAAACTTCAGCCTTCTACATGTACATACAGTTACAGTTTTAAATTTTGCTTTCATTATTAATGGTTTTTTCTGTTCTCGATGCGGGATTTAAAAGAACACACATGTACACGTGCTCTAATTTACCCTCGTAAAAATAGATTGTGTCTTGTCTTATCTTGTCTTGTCTTGTCTAATGGATTGTGTGGTTTTAGCAAGAACAATTCAAATTTAGTTGTGAAAAAAGATTGCCGTAAAAAAACAACTTTTTCAACGAACGAATAAGAGCAATCTACCAATCAATCAATCAATCAATCAATCAATCAATCAATCGATCGATCAATCAATCAATCAATCAATCAATCAATCAATCAATCAATCAATCAATCAATCAATCAATCATTCGATCGATCGATCGATCGATCGATCGATCGATCGATCGATCGATCAATCGATCAATCAATCAATCAATCAATCAACCAATCAATCAATCAACCAATCTATCAATCAAGGAATCAAGGAATAAATCAATCAATCAATCAACCAATCAATCAAGGAATCAAGGAATCAATAAATCAATCAACCAATCAATCAACCAATCTATCAATCAAGGAATCAATCAATCAATCAGATCTCTCTCTTTCCACATACCCCCCTCCCCCTACTCCCCCTCCTCAACCTCTAAGCGTATTTGCC
Organism: Littorina saxatilis; assembly: GCF_037325665.1. Classification (NCBI taxonomy): domain Eukaryota; kingdom Metazoa; phylum Mollusca; class Gastropoda; order Littorinimorpha; family Littorinidae; genus Littorina; species Littorina saxatilis. The sequence continues at coordinate 50,479,588 of NC_090250.1, read as the reverse complement.
GACTGACGCCAAAAGGACCTGATCTGGCTGAACGAGAAGGTGATTTTCTTCACATTGCACTGTCCCTTTTTACGTGGGTGGCGCAGGGTAAACACTCCGACACGCCCTGCTGACACAACGTCGCCACTCCACACTCCTTCACTCTCGGGCTTTATGCTTTTCCTTCCCTCCGCCACTTTATGTTTCTCCCATGAAGTAGAGTGGAATCCCGATTTTAAGACCTTCAAACATCTGAGAAAATCGGGTCTTAAAAACAAACGTTATGACCAGAAAGTCAGTCTGAGAAAACAAGGACTAAAGAAAGGAGAGAGTCTTACATTTGGGTCTTAAAAGGGAGGTCCTACCGAATTTGTTCTCTCTCTCTCTGCCTCACTGCCTACATCCCCCCCCCCCCTGTTCTCTCTCTCTCTGTGCCTCACTGCCCACATCCCCCCTTTGTTCTCTCTCTCTGTGCCTCACTGCCTACATCCCCCCCCCCCTGTTCTCTCTCTCTCTCTGCCTCACTGCCTACACCCCCCCTCCCCCTGTTCTCTCTCTCTCTCTCTCTGCCTCACTGCCTACACTCCCCCCCCCCCTGTTCTCTCTCTCTCTGCCTCACTGCCTACACTCCCCCCCCCCCCCCTGTTCTCTCTCTCTCTGCCTCACTGCCTACACCCCCCCCCCCTGTTCTCTCTCTCTCTGCCTCACTGCCTACACCCCCCCTCCCTGTTCTCTCTCTCTCTCTCTGCCTCACTGCCTACATCCCCCCCCCCCCCCTGTTCTCTCTCTCTCTGCCTCATGCCTACACCCCCCCCCCTGTTCTCTCTCTCTCTCTCTGCCTCACTGCCTACACCCCCCCCCCCCCCTGTTCTCTCTCTCTCTCTCTGCCTCACTGCCTACACCCCCCCCCCCCCTGTTCTCTCTCTCTCTGCCTCACTGCCTACACCCCCCCCCCCTGTTCTCTCTCTCTCTGCCTCACTGTCTACACCCCCCCTCCCCCTGTTCTCTCTCTCTCTGCCTCACTGCCTACATCCACCCCCTGTTCTCTCTCTCTCTCTCTGCCTCACTGCCTACACACCCCTCCCCCTGTTCTCTCTCTCTCTCTCTCTCTCTCTCTCTCTCTCTCTGCCTCACTGCCTACACCCCCCCCCCCCCCTGTTCTCTCTCTCTCTCTCTCTCTGCCTCACTGCCTACACCCCCCCTCCCCCTGTTCTCTCTCTCTCTGACTCACTGCCCACAGACACCCCCCCCCCCCCTTCTCTCTCTCTGTGCCTCACTGCCTACCCCCCCCCCTGTTCCCTCTCCCTCTGCCTCACTACCCCCTCCCCATCCTGAAGCCTCCTCCCTTATCCAGATTGAACGACACACTTTCCTTGTCCTTATTCCCCTTGATTCTTAATTTCCTTAGATTTCGTTGCAGCTCTGTTAAATATTCACGTCGATTTCTTCTTCCATAACATGCATGTTTTAACTTGCCTATAGTTCAGTGACTGTGACCTGAATCTGTAATACTATAGGACTTTAAATGTTTTCTTGTGTGAACAAGAGCTTTTATTCAATTGTTTATAACTAAAGCTTTTTAAATATTTGATTCCATGACACTGCAGCTCTTTGAATGTTTGATTCCAATGCACTTCTGCTCTGTGAATATTTGATTCTAAAAAGCTTTCAGCTCTCTGAATGTTTGATTCCATTTTTAAACTACGGATTTTTTAGATTGTTGCTTCCGTGAAACTACAGCCGTTTGAATGTTTTTAACATTTAATATTTCTGTTTCAACTGTAGTAAGGACTCTTGTGTTTTACGATATATTTTGAGATAATAAAATTGTATCGTATCGTATCGTATCGTATCGTATCGTATCGTATCGTATCGTATCGTATCGTATCGTATCGTATCGTATCGTATCGTATCGTATCGTATCGTATCGTATCGTATCGTATCGTATCGTATCGTATCGTATCGTATCGTATCGTATCGTATTGTTTTGATGTCATCGTGAGTTCGTCCCCACGTTCGGCGAGAGATTTATTTCTCAGAGTCAACTTTGTATGCAGACTCTCCTCGGTGCCCGAACACCCCCGTGTTCACGCAAGCACAAGACCAAGTGCGCACGAAAAAGATCCTGTAATCCATGTCAGAGTTCGGTGGGTTATAGAAACACGAAAATACCCAGCATGCTTCCTCCGAAAACGGCGTATGGCTGCCTTAATGGCGGGGTAAAAAACGGTCATACACGTAAAATTCCACTCGTGCAAAAAAACACGAGTGTACGTGGGAGTTTCAGCCCACGAACGCAGAAGAAGAAGAAGAAGTATTGCTTTGTATTGTAATGCTACAACACTTACTAAGTGCTCTCCCCTCTCTATCAAACTCACCAATGGTCAGCTCCCCCTTCCCTCCCTACCCGACCCCCGTGTATTCGCCACATCCCCCCCCCCCCCACCACCACCACCACCACTTCACCTCCCGTCTTCCACACTCCCTCCCCCAAATTATAATACGACCCGACATGCACGACTACATAAAACAAACAGAGGGCAGAAAGGCGTGGCAGCGGAAAGCGACTGTCAGACAGAGTCCGCAATGTTTGCTCTCCTTTGACCAAGACGGTTTAAGGCAAATACCACCACTTTCGCTCTGTCTTTTACAGGTTTCGCTAAATCCCAGGGGCCAGTTTCATAAGATAGCAGTGAACCGACTGACAGTCGATCGACTGCCCAGTCGATGGACTGTGGTTGATCGCCGGGTCACCGAAAAGCGCGTTTCATGAGCGAATCACCGTCACCCGCGGACAACCGCAGTCGACCGACTGTACAGTAATCCGAATGGCCAAGTCGAGGGCTAAATTTAGCAACATTACCACTTCCGTTTGCTCATTCGCACGTGGAAATGGCCGATTTCGAAGAAAAAACAAGTCTCGGCCCGCTCAAAATAACAATGACCGAGACTTTCAGTAATTCCTTCGCGTGACGTCTAACCCTCTTACGCCATAATGTGACGTCTTCAAGACATAACCCTGACTTGTCTCCTGGATTACTGCGTCATGATAGATACATTTCGAAGAACAATCACAAGGTTTGGCTCACAATCCAAACAAGTGTGAGCATTGTGCCATTGACTGTGCGGATAATTACATTTTTTTTCGGTTTACCGCAGTAAGCCGAACACAGTGTTGGGGGGAGAGCTTCACCGTGTTCGGCCGACTTCCGGTGAGACGACCCGCAGTCAGTCGACCGAAATTTTGTTCGTGAAACCCGATTACGTCGGATTACTGTGGTTATCTCGGACAACTGCAGTCGGTCGACTGTGTTTCTGGCTTATGAAACTGGCCCCAGAGCCTCTGGGGCCAGTTTCATAAGATAGCAGTGAACCGACTGACAGTCGATCGACTGCCCAGTCGATGGACTGTGGTTGATCGCCGGGTCACCGAAAAGCGCGTTTCATGAGCGAATCACCGTCACCCGCGGACAACCGCAGTCGACCGACTGTACAGTAATCCGAATGGCCAAGTCGAGGGCTAAATTTAGCAACATTACCACTTCCGTTTGCTCATTCGCACGTGGAAATGGCCGATTTCGAAGAAAAAACTAGTCTCGGCCCGCTCAAAATAACAATGACCGAGACTTTCAGTAATTCCTTCGCGTGACGTCGAACCCTCTTACGCCATAATGTGACGTCTTCAAGACATAACCCTGACTTGTCTCCTGGATTACTGCGTCATGATAGATACATTTCGAAGAACAATCACAAGGTTTGGCTCACAATCCAAAAAAGTGTGAGCATTGTGCCATTGACTGTGCGGATAATTACATTTATTTTCGGTTTACCGCAGTAAGCCGAACACAGTGTTGGGGGGAGAGCATCACCGTGTTTGGCCAACTTCCGGTGAGACGACCCGCAGTCGGCCGACTGAAATTTTGTTCGTGAAACCCGATAACGTCGGATTACTGTGGTTCTCTCGGACAACTGCAGTTGGTCGACTGTGTTTCTGGCTTATGAAACTGGCCCCTGGTCACTCGAGGGTCCGGTCGGCGACTGGCGCCAGCGTCTCGGACACAAACACACAGATTGCTTTTGTGTTGACTTATAAATAGTGCCCTCAAATATTTGAATTCTTATTATTCACATTATTCCCAGCGAAGGTCAAGAGACTGGGTGTGGGGTGGGGTGGGGTTGCGGTAGGGGGGGGGGGGAACGAACTTTATTACTCAAGGTGGTCTGTCCCCAAACTAGAGGTAGGAAATACAACACACACACTCACACACACACACACACACACACACACACGCACGCACACACACACACACACACACACACACAACAACAGGGGGGGAGAGAGAGAGAGAGAGAGAGAGAGAGAGAGAGAGAGAGAGAGAGAGAGAGAGAGAGAGAGAGAGAGAGACTCAGAACTTTATTACAAAAGGATAAAGGTTTTAGGCAAAGCCTATTCTTCCAACCTGTCCTTTATACAACACATAAAGACAGGCGCACATAAGAGAGAGAGAGGGAGAGGGAGAGAGAGAGAGAGAGAGAGAGAGAGAGAGAGAGAGAGAGAGAGAGAGAGAGAGAGAGAGAGAGAGAGAGAGAGAGAGAGAGAGAGAGAGAGAGAGAGAGAGAGAGAGAGATCGAGAGAGAGATCGAGAGATCGAGAACGTGAGCGAAAGAGGCGGCATGTAATGTGTATTACCTTGATTTTAAGGCAATTAATTCTAAATATACGTTTGCTCCAGTGTAGCTGAGTACCTGCTTTCTTTCGGATAACATGAAAGCATTTGGCAATGAGACATAATATAATTGGCTAATTTGTGATTGTGAGAGGTTGGGTGTCAAAAGACGACTGTGAGTGGTTGTTTTTTCCAAAGCTAAATATTTAACCGCACCAATATTGAAATGTTCTTACAGATTTGTGTGTACCGTATAATTACAATGCTGGGTTGACGCAAAAGCCAAAGCCAGTAAAAGAGTACCACTGATGACAATCATTCAAAGAATAATCGAGAAAATGCCAGGCTGATTTGTCTGCCTGTTTCTCAAATGACCACTTAGCGCATATCTTCGTGTCTTTAATTCTTTCGATATTTGGTAAACACGGCTTGAAAAATGTTGTTCCAACTCTTTGTCACGCTGCTCATTCCTTTCTTCTTGTGTTGCTGGTAGTTCCCACAAATCGCAAACATAGCAAAGAACAATAACCACGCCGCTTTTTCTCAGTTCAAATTCATGTCAACTTGTATGTTTTTCTATAATTCGCAAACACGGCCTGAATAACATTGCCACAGCGTTGTCCCATTCCAAATTCGAAACTACAAAACCAAAAAAAGCAAGCACACGTCATTAATCTAATGAAAACGTCGCCATTTGCAATCACTGACGCTGAAATAACAACAGTTAGCGTTGTACGCTAATTGATTGATTATCACACGGCTGTTGACAAGTATCAGTAAATATGCAAAGGAAAAGCCATAGTGCGGAATAATTTGATGCTGCGTGGCTGAGTGGGTAAGATATTTTGTCTCACTACGATACGATGTCCCAGCCTTCATGTGGTACCAATACTTATACCATTTAGATGAAATGCTGCGGACACTGACGTATCATTCTGAGCTGCTGAATCTTGCACAATTCCCTTCTACTGAATTGGCCCATGCGCTTGGCGAGAAGTGCTCAAAGTTCTGTTTCGACACTCATCGCAAAGCGATTTTGTTTTGTTTAGGTAATAACGCCAGTTGAGAAAATGTGTCCTCGAAGTATCATTGTCGTAACTTTGTATACATTGTTGCACGATCAAGATGCTTGTTTCTATATCTTGTTCTGGGATTATGGGTGGCAAGTGCATGTCATTTTCCAAAGTTCAAAAGTGTAAGCCTTCGTTTTTCACTACACCCAAAACATCCCTCACACAGGCCACGAAGTCTGATCGAGTGATGGATTCTTGCTGTCCAAGGACAGGAAAACTGATGAAACGACCTTGTCGGAGCGGAACAAGTAGTCTACGCGCGTTGCAAAAGGGGCGTCACTCTTGTTTACTCCCTAATCAAAGGGGAGAGAAAAGAACGCAGTTGGCCCCGCCATGACAAACGTAACCGACGGATATCAAAACTGGTTGTGTGTGACTTCAATACTTAACAAGCGAGCGAGAAGCCTTGGCGCTTTCGCCTGATTAATTCCATTGATTGCTGGTGTGATCCTTATTAATTCCCCTTTCGCCCCAACCCCCATCAACGCTGCTGTTTTCCATTGTCATTGTCAACCTCCCAAATTCAAATTCAGTTGCTCAGCTTCTGGCTTGAAGAAATGAAAACTCCGAAAAACGAATCCGATACGAAAATTACCCGTTGCAATGCTTTACAACTTGGTGCAACATGAAAAGGAGTCTGCGAGCGAGAAGACTCGCAAACACAAAATAATGTGGAAATTGAATGACTTGCTTGCAAAGGAAGGTACAACATGTTCACAAGGAGACTTCTGTTCACAATGTACCCGGCCGACGCAAGCAAAAAGCTCGGGTGGGAAAGAGAGGCGGGAAGGGTAACACAAAAAGGGGGGGGGGAATGTGGGAGGGGGGTGATGCCGGGGAGGGGGTGATGCCGGGGGAGGGGCTGATGCCGGGGGAGGGGGGTGATGCCGGGGGAGAGGGGTTCCGATTGGAACAACGTGTAATTTGAATTCAGAGAGATTAAGTTAAAATAGTCCACAGATTTCTCGCTTTCCCTCTCCAGTGTGGAAGCCAGAGAGAAGAAGAAAGGTCGCCCTGTCAGCTGCCTGCCTGTTGAAGTACCATTCATCATTGGCGGCGCCCCTCAAGTGTCTCTCACAATCCCAACACACCAAATAATTATTTGCTGAGGCGCTGGAATAAAAATGGATATTTCTCTGAGAAAGAGTTCTTCCCTTTCCTCCCTCTGTTTGGGGACAGACCACCACACCAAAGGGACGCAATTGTTGCATAGGGAGGAAACTCTGAGTAACGACCGTCTTTTCCCGTTCTTTTCAGTCTACTTTTCCGCATCTTTTCCCAAACTGTCCTTTGCTTTCTGGCTTTCCTTTGCGTGGTTTGTATTACATTAGCCCCTTTGTCGTTTGTGTTGGTCCTTTGCTTTTGTTAAAACAGTGATAACCGAGGCAAACTTTTTACGATGATTTCTACAGTTCCTCGTCTGCTTCGGCCTTGAGAACAGATGGCGAAGAGTATCCATGCACAGGTGGTGAATTAGGAAGAACATGAAACTAGGAGATTTATTTTAGAGGAAAGTGAACTGGCTTACGCTAATTCTATCAGCAGCAACTTCTGACAGGAACAAGAGATTATATCCGCGAGTATCTTCTTTATTTTCATTCAAACTTGCTATTACAAAATCTATCCCCCTAAAAGTGTTATTGTTGTGTGTGTTTAAATCTTGCGCATAGTTTCATGTTTTATCCACTGCTCTACATGTTCAATTCAACAGTTAACAAATCAAAGTAAAATTATCGTGATCAATGTGAACACTGGAAAAGAACTCAAATCATCCTACCAACAATCCTTCCCCCTCCCCTTCCCTTTTCGAATTCAAATACATTTTTTACAGAATTTGATGAATCCAGAAAGAAACACGTGACCACTTCGTCGCGTTATTCTGCCAACACCCAACGAATATGAATATGACATTGTTGTCTCATCTTCTTTCTTTCCTCCCCTCACACATCTGCTGGTGAAAGTCGTCAAAGAGTTGCAATAAAAATACCATGGCTGTGGGTGAAAGGAAAACAAGAAAGAATGGTTCCATAGTACCCAGAAGTCTGCAGGTGAGAGCTAACTTTTCTTCTTCTCCTCGTTCGCTGCTAACTTTTCTGATAATACAAAGTCCGAGTTAGTTAGAAAAAGCTCAAGGCAAGCCGTGAGCTCAAGGCGTTCTTTGTGACAATCTAATGAAACCAATGTTGCGGAAATTATCGTTGTATAAGAAATAACACAGAGGAACAAAGTCTCTGACTATGACTGAGAAACAATTTTGCATAACAAGGACACAGTTCCTCTATAAAAAAAATAAATAAATAAATAAACCCATTTCGAAACAAGTATACAAGTGAGGTATTCTGGGAAAATGTGTGAGCAAAGCTGAAGACACGTTCTCCTTACAGAAAAGAAACTGAACTAAAAAAATAAAGATTAAATAAATGAACTAGACATCTTTGAGAATTAATAAGTACTGCGAGAAAAAGAAACAAAAAAAGAGAGAGAGAGAGAGAGAGAGAGAGAGAGAGAGAGAGAAGAAAGAGAGAGAGAGAGAGAGGGATGGAGGGAGGGAGGGAGGGAGGGAGGGAGGGAGGGAGAGAGAGAGAGAGAGAGAGAGAGGAGAAAGGGGGGGGGGGGGGGGGAGGGCAAACAGACTGAAAGACAGGCCGAATGGTGGAGGTTCAGCACTGATTCAGACACAACAGAGGAAAATATAAACAATCCGGATGGAGGGTGGAGGGGTGACCTTGTGGGTCGGGTAGAAATGTGGAGGCGGGTCAGTGTTGGAGAGTGTGGTAAAAAAAAAACTGTCTCCACTGAAGGGTCAGTACGGGTGAAAGCAGGACACACAAACTCATCTCATTCAGACAAAAAGCTGCACAAGACAGGCCCCGACACACCCATGGCAGGGAATAAACGCAAAGCAAACACGTCTTCTCTTCCCCCCTCTAAATAAGCCGCTGCCCACTCCTCCCCTGACAAAAGGAGGGAGGAAAAGAAAATAAGAGAAATAAAAGTATGGTCCCTGAAACCGTGGGGGATCGCTTTCACCCCGGAGTCCGGTATTGTTGTCCTGTCAGCCATTGTGCCAGGTTATCTCCCTTTAGACTCTGGGGTTGCACACTATACCTACGGGACAAAGACCACCTCGTTATAACGGACAGAATGCGCCCATACTTTTTTTCTTGTTCACGGGTTTTTTGGGGTTTTTTTTTTCAAAATAGTCTGGCGCGTGCAGAGATGGCCGGCGCGTGCACGGTCGTCATTGGTGCACGAGACAAAAACGCGCTTTGACAAGAGACGCATGGCGTGTCTGTGTGGCCGAGACCGACTGAGGTTGAAAGTCTCGGTTATTGTGGTTTGCAGGGCGAGATCTGCTGACTGAAGTGTCGGTTATTTTATGAAACAAATATGGCGGGGGGGGGGGGGGGGTCTTTCCGGTGTCCAAAATCGTTATGATTTGAGATATTGTTGGACAAAAAGTGACTGACACAGAAGGCTGAATAAATACCGAATTAAACCAAATGTTTAATAAAAAAAAGAATGTCTGATACATGGACCAATAAAACAGGAAAAGAATTGATGACATCGAAACAAAATTCTTGTAAGCGCAAAACGCATACAATATACAGAAATGTATATATGATAAGAATTATGGATGCATAGCTTACAAAATAAAAAGGGTAAGCGGGTGGTCTGAGCGGTTGATAAGGAGGATGAGGAGGAGGAAGAAGAGGAAGATGGTGGTCGGGGGTAGCGTTGAGGGAAGTGTGGGTGTCAGGGGGGGGGGGGGGGGGCTGTACGTAGTTACCACCGTTGAAAATTCAGTCGCGTGAATGTCCCCCAAAAAAAAGGAAGTAAAAAAAAAAAAGTTAAAGAAAGTCCTGGACGTGTGCACCGGTCAGTATAGCCAGGTGCATTGTGCATCGTTATGGCCCTCCACCCCAACCTTCCCCCTCTCACTGCTTTGTGTCCTTCCCACTTTCCTCTGCCCTCTCACCCCTTTGTACACTGACCACCGCCGTCCACTCGTCCCGTCAAAGCAAAGAAGACTGACCTATTGTCCGTGTTTGCCCACAACAGTCCAGATTGATACCTTTGGTCAACACCTTGACGCTCAAGAGAATGCAACACTGAAAGACGTGCAGGCGACAGTCCGCACAATACAGATCCCGGTGGGACAATGGCTCTGTATGCAAGCAAAAACAGGAAGTGTCCTCTCGCTTTTTTTCTGCACCGGCCCCTCGTGGCCAGTGCAGGACAATGACGAGGAGCGGTCATCATGAGCTGTTGGAGGGGGCAGCTGCAGTAAAAGAGACAGTAACTCAATGAGGGGTCACGAATAGTTGGACCGTCACTCAAAAGGGTCTGAATATACCCACTTGCAAATGCATCGGCAAAAAAAAGAAAAAATCAGATACAGTTACTTAGTGTGACCGTTTCTCAATCCTCAAAAAAAAGTTCTTGAATATGCCCACTTGCACACGCAGCAGCTGTTCCAAAAAAGCCAAATACAGTTACTTAGGGTTGGGGCAGTTTGTCCATCACTCAAACAGATTTGAATACACCCAGGACCAACTACAGTGGCTCCATTTTTACTTATATATATATGTACCCACGGAATATGCGCGATATAAGCGTCATTGATTGATTGATTGATATATACAGTTAATAACGACCAAGGACAGTTTGTACGACACCAAAATAATTGTTATGCTCCTTCATTGTCTAATAAATGTCATTGCTTTGTAGAACATGAATGTGCATACAAAACAATACATTTAAACTAAAAGATTTGAATACATCAAATATCAAGGGTAGCAGCAGCATACACAAAAACCAAAAAAGACACTTTTGGCTCACACTGACAGGTATAGCAGGGTCCAAATACATTGGTCAGCAGAAACACACAGCGAAGATAATGATCGGGTTTTGCAAGGGAAGGGTGAGTTACAGAAGGTATGAATAGGAGCCACAGCACAGAAAAGAAATACATTCGCTGAAATGACCGGATGTGCTTGACAGAAGAATACAGGTTTCGAGTCTTTAGTCCATCTGATCCCCGGAAGTGAGCTGTCCCTTTCAAGCTTGGACGCAGACAAGTAAACTTATCGGGAACAAAATCGCAACTTATATAAATCACCACACACAAAAAGAAGAAAACATCGGGTATGCGACACTTGGTCGAACTACGTTTCGTCGAAATATGTGCGACAATCCGATAGTAGGTTGGTTTAAGCGTGTTTTTATTAATTTCTTGTATACATGCTATATACAGTAACAACATTAAGAACGTTAACAAGCAGACTGCTTATGGACACGTTCCAAAACTAATAATCAATACACACGATAGTAGGTTGAAACGACACTTTGGCCAACGACACTTTTTTGAACCTTGGCCGTGAGGACTTTTTAATAAAAAGAAGATATAAAAGAGCCAATAACTTTTTAAAAGCTTGTAATAGTGAAGTTGTAAGTTGTAGATGATACCAAACTGCTCTTTCTAGTAGGTATATCTAATACTTTGTAGCATTCATAACAGACAAAGTAGACTCACCCTAAAAAAAAATCCCATGTGTCCCAATTAGTGGGTAACAATGCATGCGACCAACGCATAAAAAAAGAAATCCATCCCAGACCCAAACGAGAGAGACAGAAAGACAGGAGAGAATGAAACAATGACAATGGAGCTTTGGAAAAAAAGATTGGACGTGTGCACCCTATCTTTATTGGGTGTCCCTGCCACTTCAATTTTATGTCAACACCATGACAAACTGTGCGCATCTGCCTATCTGGACGCTGCAGAGGGATGACATATAGGCAGCGGGCGTCAAGCGAAAAGAACAGGAGGATGAACAGAACGGGGGGAGGGGTGTGTTGGGGGGGGGGGGGGGGCAGGGAGGGAGGGTTAAATGAGATCTGCTTTTGTGCAGCTCGGATGAAGATGGGTTTACGTCTGGTACCCTCATGCCCTGCGCTGACCAGCAAACCGCCACGCCCACACACACTAGACCCCTCATTTTATTATCTTTATTTTTTAATTTCACACTCGTCCCATCTGCCTGCTTTTCTTGCTTCCCCCACCGGTCATCATTTTTGTCCGGGCATCCCTGATCTAAGCTTGTGTTTTCAGGACATGGAATTACTGCTGCAAATTGGCCAGGAAAGAACATACAAAGAGCAAACGACTTTCTGCCTTTGTGGATTCTATCTGACGTTGCCCTGAGCATCCTGGACCGGGGCCTTGAAATTGTATTATATGAGTAACATGTCCGAGCTATGCTGTCATGTCTACCCCTGCAGCTAAACATAACAGTTCATTACTCCTTACTCCGGCAACGAGAGTTTGAATAGAGGGTGCCCTAATCATATCGGCCCGGCCTTTAAAACGAAATCACCAAAAAGTGGTGAGACGCCTCAAGCCAGAAAAGAAGGACTAAGGGGGTCCGATAATCAGATCAACCACTGACCAACACTCTGATGACACTGTATCAAGCCTCTGACAGCTGATGATGATGTAGACACCCCCTGGACACCCGATACACGGCAAGAGAGGACACCCGTAACTGCCCCACGCCCTGGTCAACAAAGGGCCGGCATGGACAGGGGACAGTTGGTCCAAGAGGATGTCCCTCGGGCCCCCACGCGCCGGACAATAGGCATTAGACTCATCTTCTCGTCTGCTCTTTTTCTTCATTTCAATTTTTTTTTTTGCTTCGGCAACTGTGACGAGACAACACAATGGACCACTAGTTCTCATCTGTCCTTCTTTCCGCCCCCCCCCCTTCCCCCCTTCTGCGCACAGCAAATACCCATCCATTCTCTGTCTCTAACGGAAACAAAGTGCTTGAACTAACAACCTTGAGCGGCAATCCTCTCTTTTCTTACTTCAGGCATAGAAAGAAACCACTGTCATTCGGTCAACTTAAAATTTGTAGATATTTTTTCTAAATCGCACACCAAAGACAAAGACTAAGTTCGTTGTACAAATAAGTACAATTTGATCAACCATGAAGCAGCTCAAATGAAGTATTTAGCACCAGAATCTTTGATCTCGGGCAAGACAAGAACATCTCTGTTGCCCACAAAATCAAAATCTGACCGCAACCATCGCTCCCCCGGACAGCACACCCACCAGGGCGATTTTCCGGACATGACTTCAGCATAGAACGCGCAGCTAAGCGTAGCTGGAAAATCTGTGACTGCAGTAACAAGATTCGAACCTTCAACCCCTTACCGCCACAGTGGTACCCACGACCCCCCACGACCCACTGAAGAGAGATCGCAAGAGACTGCGTCCATCGGCCCGGGTCGCTTGCCACGGCGCCATTAGAGCGTGACAAAGAATCATTGAGGGCGCAAAGGAACTGGAAAATGGCACACCAATGTACCGACACTTAGTTCAACGTAACATGGCGTGTAGAGTCGACCAGGGAGTCTCCTTGAGCCCGCTTGGAATCACTGCTGTCAGTTCACACGCAAATACAAACCTGCCGTCGTTTTTCTCGTTCCGCCGCGTGGAACGGAACAGCATGGTCGCGTTTAGTTCCGTCACTTAAGTATTTGTCGCTTTTCGGGTTGGTTACAGCGGGTGAGGAACACTTCAATTGACTCCTTGGTATAAGTTCTGTACTCAATTTGCCGGTTTTCACGCACAAAATGAGTGCCTTTCCGATGGACGCACGTCTTTTTAGTCGAGGCAACTGCGTAACCAATATTTGTTCCATCACGTATTCTGTCTTTGTTGTATGCTGACGACCCCGCAGAAACATCTTGAAACATTTAAACGACACACACTTCCTTAATCACTTCGACCTTAACATGTCTCAGTTACTGGAGTGTTAGAAAGTAATGTTGAATATATGAGAATTAGGTTTGTTTGTTTGTTTGTTTGTTTGTTGTTGTGTTATTTGACGGGCGCTGTGGCGGGGTGGTAAGACGTCGGCCTCTTAATCGGAAGGTCGAGGGTTCGAATCCCGGCCGCGGCCGCCTGGTGGGTTAAGTGTGGAGATTTTTCCGATCTCCCAGGTCAACTTATGTGCAGACCTGCTAGTGGCTTATCCCCCTTCGTGTGTACACGCAAGCACAAGACCAAGTGCGCACGGAAAAGATCCTGTAATCCATGTCAGAGTTCGGTGGGTTATAGAAACACGAAAATACCCAGCATGCTTCCTCCGAAAGCGGCGTATGGCTGCCTAAATGGCGGGGTAAAAACGGTCATACACGTAAATTTCCACTCGTGCAAAAAACACGAGTGTACGTGGGAGTTTCAGCCCACGAACGAAGAAGAAGAAGAAGAAGAAGAGTTGTGTTATTTTTTTTTTTTGGGGGGGGGGGGCGGTCTTATATGATTGTCTTAGTCATTAGGTTGATGAATCGACCAGCGTTCTTTTCTCCCGAGCAATTGCAGCTAACCTAAATGTGAGAATGCCATTTGACTTTTCAGCACAACTGAGTCTCAATCATACAGTCAGTAAAGAACAAACAAATACACTCTTCGCGTTACAATCGCACACCTGTATAATAATCCAACCAAACAGAACACAGAGATCAAAGGTTACAAAATGATGGACAAAACAATTAGACACACTGCCACAGCCCACTCTTTTTTCCCCACACATCAATGGAAAGAAACTTGAATGGCTGCATTGTCCGACTGATAAATAGACAATTCCAACCAACCGCTTACTTCGCCCGCAGCTTGCACGAAAGATTTCGCCCCAAGACGTTTGCCTTCAGCGCTATCGGGTTACGCCGGCATCAAACAGTCCTTCAGATAGGCCTCGAATTATCGGATCGCTTGGGCAAATGATGACACTGATCAAGTTCTCAGCGTTTGGGTTCCGCGACATTATCTGGCATTCGGCAACCGTGCGTCACTTCCGTTCATTGTTGTAACTTAGAGTTGCGTGCCCCTGCTGCGAGTTTGTCAGGATGATCGTTCTTGATACGCTTGGGCTAAGTGTGCAAACATGAGACGACAATAATGTTGATGCTCCTTTTCCGATTAGGAAAATTTGTATAAATTAAACTTGTACGAGTTGCCTTTAATAAAACGAGAAATGACCTGAACGGCATATATTTTTTAAATGTTTGGTGTTCCGAAGTTTTACTGTTTATACTAATTTTATTGTAAAAGACGAACCAAAAGACACATTTCTGTTTGTAACCAAATCGCAGATAACAAAAGTGTGTTGAATTGTATTGGCTTGTATTGTATTGCATTGAATATCAGTCATTTTGCTTGGCGTTGAAATTTCAATTACAGACGACATTTCACGAAACGACATGCGATATATCCGTGAGTAGAAGCTAATCGGCTGATACAAAGCAGGTGTTCGTGCATCCTGAGCACTAATCCCCAGCAAGGATAATAACAGACAAAACAAAACAAAACATGACAACACAAGAAACTTAAGTGTCCCTATACAAACATGGTTTCCTCAAATACCCAGTGTAGTCATCTTCGCTCACAGCACTGACGACTGTCACAAACACTGGGCAAACAACAGACTTCCCGCTCTTCACACGACACGGCAACGCCTCGAATAACCTGATCTTGTCTAGCTCGCCAACCCGGGTGTATTAAGAACCATTTTGCAATCAATCACGACCACAACTGCACGAGAGAAGCCACCACGGGCGATTAAAAAATAATGTGAATCGTGCAGAAGTTTTTACAGAAACGCGAATCGTGCTGAGTTTTGCGGTGACAGGTAAGGGGTTAAAATGACAGGCAATTTACAAATCAAACAGGATTAGGTTGATCTTTATCGGGCAAGGTGATGAGAATAGTCAATCTCTTTGCCTGTTGGGTGTATATCGAGTAGGCTGTTGTTGAACTCGTGGTTTTACCATTGTGGGTTGTGCGCGTCTCTATCGATTATGCTGTTGAACCCGTGGTTTTAGCGTTGTAAGTACAATAGTGATTTGATTCACACACACACACACACAACAAACACACACAGCAACAACAACGATGTCACAAGCCTCATACACGCGTCTCCCATTCCCCCGCCCCCTCCCACAACCCCCCCCCCCCCTCCCCTCCCTTCTTGAACGGACGACGGTGTCACAAGTCACTGCAACCAATTGCCACAACTCTGTCGGCCGAAGCACAACAAACGTTGCCGGCCTTTTGAAATGACAGCCAATTATTATTTCAGTTAGCTGCGGTGTCCGGTTACAGACCGAACCTGGCTTTTGGAGAGAGAGAGAGAGAGAGAGAGAGAGAGAGAGAGAGAGAGAGAGAGAGAGAGAGAGAGAGAGAGAGAGAGAGAGAGAGAGAGAGAGAGAGAGAGAGAGAGAGAGAGAGAGAGAGAGGGGGAGAGATCTCAATACCCTCTTGTTGTCTTACCTTTCATCTTTGTGTGGGCCAGGTCTTACCTTTAATCTTTGTGTAAAGGGGAGAAGACCTCACAACGACAAACGCGATGAGAAGACAGGGGAGATAATTACAACTGTCATGCAGAGTGACGTTCCTTCGCAAAAGCTAGGGAGACAATTACATTTATTGATTGACCCAAAATGTGGATACATTCAAATCCGATAAAGGATATATTTGTCTGACTGATAGCGAAAACATAAACGCGTATGTAAGGAGGATGAGAGGAAGAAGACGAGAAGAAAACATAATAATAACACAATTCCTAACACAATTCTTTGGTCATACCTGAAAAGGTAAACCAAATAAGAAGAAGAATTTAAAGGAAATTACTCGTAGCAGTATAACAATGCCTATTAAACTAAATGGCTTTCAGCATGAAACTCAATTGTACTGTATCCTCTATATCAATACAAACAGCAATCCAAAATAAAGATTTAAAATATAATCCTTCCTAATTGTTAGTATATAATTATATATGTTTGTGTTATTAGAAATGTGATGTGGTGCCAAAACAAAAAATGTCCATGTTTATGTTTAATGAAAACCGACAGTAAAATTTTCGTATCTTATCTTATCTCATCTTATCTTATCGTATCTTATCTTATCTTATGTGACTCTTCGTCCAATTTAAAGACAAATAATGATGTCGAAATACCTTGGACTTTGCATGTTGCTGAAAAAATGTCCTCAGAAAATACTACGAAATTACCATGAAGGTTTCAGACATGATTGGACGTTTTTGTACTGTGTGTAAAAGCCTGACAGTATCTGTGATGGTTTACGGGAGGCTTACTGTGCCTTTAACGTCCTCACAGGAACTAGTGCCTATTAGGGACATGAAGTGGTTATATGCTAGGACCGGTTTCTGACAGGGAATTCAGTCGTATGTGTGTATATTCACAATGTACAATTCAGTTGTATGTATGTATATTCACAATGTACAATTCAGTTGTATGTATGTATATTCACAATGTACAATTCAGTTGTATGTATGTATATTCACAATGTACACTTGCTCACATAAAACGTTATCCTTTTGTCCCCGTCACATCTAAGCTTTAACCGGACTGATGGACTGACCCTCTGGGTTCGTGTCCTGAGGCGTTTTACATCACCAGCTGACCAGTCATATAACACTCATGTTGCAGAGTGACCAGGGGCTAACAATTAACAGAGGGGCATCTCTTGACCGTACACCGGGGTCACATCATAGTCCATGACGTGTCGCAAGAGTCACTCGAGGTCAAGTGTTAACCAGTGCAAGTGCGAAGACAAGGAGAGGAAGGGGGTGGGGGTGCCATGAGAGAGGGTGACACACTGAGAAAGAGTGGTCTAGAGACAGACAGAGACAAGGAGAAACAAAGAGAGACAGACAGAGACAAAGAGAGACAAAGAGAGAAAATGAGAAAGGGTGCGTGTGCGGGTGTGTGTGCATGTGCGTGCATGTGTGTGTGTTTGTGTGTGTATGTGTGTGTTTGTGTGTGTATGTGTGTGTTTGTGTATGTGTGTGTTTGTGTCTGTCTGTCTGTCTGTCTGTCTCTGCCTGTCTGTCTCTGTGTCTGTGTGCGTGCGCGCGCACTTGAGTCATTCCTTCTGCATTCTTTTCTTTCCCGTTTTCTTTTTCCCTTTTCATTCTCTAATTCAATGAAATTCGCAACAGATATTTTAGACGGACAAAAGAATAATTCATTACTCTCTATTTGCTCTTCGTCGGGATTAACTTTCATGCTTTTGGCTTGTTTTGCCGAGACAGGTACCTGAGTTTCGCTTCGCACCCTTGTCACCACAAAAGAAAATCTACAAAGGTACGACAATCCAGAGCGAATAAATTAGCACAGCCGAACATCTTTGCGGCGCGTTTGCATCGAAAATCAAAAGAACATACACATTTCTTCGCTTCAGTTTTGTCGCCCAGTTAATCTCTCGCAGCTGGTCCTGTCACGTGCTTTTTGCGACATCGTCACGCCAAATAGTCTCAGCCAGCCTATTCATCACTGTCACACGCAAGAGGCAGAGACAGTTAGCACGATGCAGGGTGCGCTATAGGGGATCCAAATGCGATTGTTCTTCTTTCAATAAACCCGTGTATCAATTAACACTTGCTAAACTGTGTCTTTGTGTGCGATGCTAAACTGAACACTCGCGGGCTGGGAACGCAGAAGAAGAAGAAGAAGAAGACGAAGAAACACACTCGGGCGAAGATAGTTAGGCTAAGGCCAAATAAAAAATATCTGTTGGTTTAGGGTAACCCGACCGACCCTATTTTTTCCCGCCGACCCAAAACTTTTTTCTAATTTCTTAAACAAAAACAAACAAACTGTTAACCTCCTTTAAATAAAACACAAAATACAAAAAGCCGACCTACCGACCCTAACGTTTTTGGTCACGTGACCCTAAACCAACATATATTTTTGTTTGGCCTAAGTGGCGATGTTGTTCTGGTCAAAGTAAGTCCTGAGTAAATTTAAGAACGTCCCTCTAGTTGCTTTTTTTGTTTTTTTTAAATGCGAGTCTATTGTCTGTCGTTTCTCCCCTTTCACTCTCGATTGTCCTTCCCCAATCCATACACCCGAGCATCTTGTGTGTATTCACCGCCCGCCATGCAGGAAAGAGAGAGCAGTGTATTAGCATACATTAGTCCCAAGAGCGATTAATTCACACGCCTTTTCAAAGGAAGTGCAGGTGATCAATCATCTGCCTGTCTGCATACAGTGAGAGGGTGAGAGAGGGGGGAGAGAGAGGGGGAGAGAGAGGGGGAGAGAGAGGGGGAGAGAGAGGGGAAAAGGCGAGGAGAAGAAGTATGACGGCTTACTAGTGCCAAAACCTGGGGTTACCCATTATCACGTGATAATTACTAATTAACGCTGTCAGTTACTGTTTTCACTCGTTAGTTACTCATTTTCACGGGATAATTAGTAATTTTCACGGGAAAATGACACATTTTTAGTTTTGGCACTAGCAATCCGTCAGGAAGTCAATCAATCAATCAATCAATGAGTCTTATATCGCGCATATTCCGTGGGTACAGTTCTAGGCGCTCTGCAGTGATGCCGTGTGAGATGAAGTGAGCCAAAACTAAAACTTAGTAATTAACAGGTGAAAGTTAGTAATTTTCCCGGGAAAATTAGTAAATAACACGTGAAAATGGTAATTATCAAGGGAAAATTACTAATTTTCCCTTGAAAATTACAATTATGAGGTTTTGGCACTAGCAAGCCCTATGACGGCTTATTAGTGCCAAAACCTGGGGTTACCCATTATCACGTGATAATTACTAATTAACGCTGTCAGTTACTGTTTTCACCTGTTAGTTACTCATTTTCACGGGAAAATTACTAATTTTTAGTTTTGGCACTAGCAATCCGTCAGGAAGTGAGCCAAAACTAAAAATTAGTAATTAACAGGTGAAAGTTAGTAATTATTCCGGGAAAATTAGAAATAAACACGTGAAAATGGTAATTATCAAGGGAAAATTATTAGGTTTTGGCACTAGTAAGCCGTCATAAGATAGGGAGAAGGGAAATACTGAGGAAGAGGAGATGGAGACAGAGAGAGACAGACAGACATGCAGATTGAGAGAGAGAGAGAGAGAGAGAGAGAGAGAGAGAGAGAGAGAGAGAGAGAGAGAGAGAGAGAGAGAGAGAGAAAGAAAGAAAGAGAGAGAGAGAGAGAAAGAAAGAGAGAGGGAGAGAGAGAGAGAGAGAAAGAAAGAGAGAGAGAGAGAGAGACAAAGGCAGAGACAAAAACAGGGGGGTGGGGGGGGGGAGGAAAAGGGACAGAGAGATGAAGGAGAGTGAGATTGAGATATATATTTAGAGGGAGGGGGAAGAGAGAAGGGGAAGAGAGTGGGAAAGAAAGTGGACAGCGAAAGAAGAGAAGGATAAAGAAGAAGAAAGGGAGGAGAGGGACATAGAAGAAAGAGTTTTGAATGCACACAGCTAGGGTACCGGTCTCAACGTTTGTGGAAAACAGACAAATTAGTCCAACATTCTCCTTTGCACATTTTGGCACAATCATCCAAAGAATTAGCTGTTCAACTTTTTCAGTTTCCGGAAAATATTTGTAGGGTACATATAATTTTACATAATTGTATTAAGACGCTGTAGAGTCCAAAACCGAGTGTTCACCCGTCGTCAGTTTTCGCTTGAAAGTGTATTGTATATAAAGCGACTTATACCGGATTTTCCCGAACGCTGTCACATGTATGAATGACACACGTGATGTCCGTTATTTTCTCCGACATCAAACACAGACCTCAACCTCCCGTCATTCCGCCTGTCTCGCTCTCAAAGAAAAAAGTGAATAATGCATTGGAAATTTATTTTATTGTTTGTAGTCGGCCCCTTTGAAGTATATATATATCCCTCTTACATATCCGTCTCACTGCTGCTTCCTGTCTTGAGTTATTTCTTTTGTGCTGTTTTAATAATATATTGTTGGATCTCCCGTTATTAGGATGTGAACAGAATTCAAGATCAGAGACTGTTAAAATGAAACGTTGTCAGCATTGCCGGACAGATCGCGACAGGCGGTGTCAGAATTCCAGCATAATTATACGACATCATTTCAATGTTTTATTTTGCTTCCAACATGTGCCTTTCTTTCTTTTTATATTTAGTCAAGTTTTGTTACATTTAGTCAAGTTTTGACTAAATGTTTTAACGTAGAGGGGGGAATCGAGACGAGGGTCGTGGTGTATGTGCGTGTGTGTGTGTGTGTGTGTGTGTGTAGAGCGATTCAGACTAAACTACTGGACCGATCTTTATGAAATTTGACATGAGAGTTCCTGGTATAAAATCCCCGAAAGTTTTTTTCACTTTTTTGATAAATGTCTTTGATGACGTCATATCCGGCTTTTCGTGAAAGTTGAGGCGGCACTGTCACGCTCTCAGTTTTCAACCAAATTGGTTGAAATTTTGGTCGGGTAATGTTCGACGAAGCCCGGACTTCGGTATTGCATTTCAGCGTGGTGGCTTAAAAATTAATTAATGACTTTGGTCGTTAAAAATCTGAAAATTGTAAAAAAAATATGTTTTTTATAAAACGATCCAAATTTACGTTTATCTTATTCTCCATCATTTGCTGATTCCAAAAACATATAAATATGTTATATTCGGATTAAAAACAAGCTCTGAAAATTAAATATATAAAAATTATTATCAAAATTAAATTTTCCAAATCAATTTAAAAACACTTTCATCTTATTCCTTGTCGGTTCCTGATTCCAAAAACATATAGATATGATATGTTTCGATTAAAAACACGCTCAGAAAGTTAAAACGAAGAGAGGTACAGAAAAGCGTGCTATCCTTCCCAGCGCAACTACTACCCCGCTCTTCTTGTCAATTTCACTGCCTATGCCGTGAGCGGTGGACTGACGATGCTACGAGTATACGGTCTTGCTGCGTTGCATTGCGTTCAGTTTCATTCTGTGAGTTCGACAGCTACTTGACTAAATGTTGTATTTTCGCCTTACGCGACTTGTTTTTCTTTGTTTGGTGTTTAACGTCGTTTTCAACCACGAAGGTTATATCGCGACGGGGGAAGGGGGGAGATGGGATGTCAATTGTTTCTTGTTCACAAAAGCACTAATTAAAAAATTGCTTCAGGGGCTTGCAACGTAGTACAATATATGACCTTACTGGGAGAATGCAAGTTTTCAGTTCAAAGGACTAAACATTTCTTACATACTGCTTGACTAAAATCTGTACAAACATTGACTATATTCTATACAAGAAACACTTAACAAGGGTAAAAGGAGAAACAGAATCCGTTAGTCGCCTCTTACGACATGCTGGGGAGCATCGGGTAAATTCTTCCCCCTAACCCGCGCCTTAAATATCTGCTTCCAACAATGAGAAGAAAGAATGAGTCGGTCTTTGGGCTTCTTCTGTCTCAGTAGACATCCACATGTGCATGCCCTGCATTCTGATTTTTATTTCAACGTTTCGAAAATGTAATAAATGTTGGGCCAGTAGGTATAGTTCGTGTATAAAGCGTGCAATGCGCTATTTAATGATACAGTCATATAATTAGAGAGTTATAGACAGACAGACAGACAGATGGGCAGACAGACAGGCAAAAAGACACAGAGACAGACAAAGACAGAAACAGAGAGTTTAATTTAACGTGTTTCAGGAGGAGGGTTTGCAGCACTTATTTGTACCGCTGCAGTTGGCAGAATTGATTGGAACACTTGACGTCAGGTGGAAAAATTGAAATGACAAAAAGGTGTTGATTACGCGGGAGAGTGGGGAGACCGAGACAGAGTGTCAGCGCAGAGAAAGGGAAAGGGAGAGAATTAAGCCGATTAACAACAAGCAGCGTCAAATGAAACGTAACACAGCGGCAAATCAGCCTCTTCGGAACTGTCGCAAACAGCTTCAAAGGCACCAACGTGACAAATGTCAAAGCTTCAAATCAGAGACTATCTCCGATTCAGATCTCCTGCCGGAAGTCTGCCGATTGCAAACAGCATGACGCTGATTTGGTCACATCCGGGCGCTTGGCACGCTACCTAGCAACGCCGCCGAGTCGCAGAAATTAGAATACTGTTGATGCTGAAGTGACGATTTGTTAGAACGGGCCCAGATTAAGACGCATTATCGAGTTGCCCGCAATTATTTCTTACCGAGTGGATGTTGTCAAGTTCTTCATCGGAATCTGATGACGGAGGCAACTCGGTATGGGCCTCTCGAGACCCACTTATTGCGTAATTTCCGTCATTTCCTCCACAATTAACTGTTGCCAGTTTTATGTTTCAAGAGTCGTCTTCACGCCAAAATACAATAATACGTCGCATTGACGTTAAACTAAAGAGAGAAAGAAAAAATACAGGAGAACAAAAACCCACACACACAGAACTGCTTGGATCTGTTTTGGTCGAAGACTTTGCTTAATACTGATTTAGGGGAAGGGCTCCTAATATGGACCGGCTCCTAATATGGACCACCTTCTTTTCTGACAAACTAACGGCGCTAGAGCGCTCAAAAAAGTTTTATTCTCTGTATTCACCCTCTCTGGATAACTTGCACATGTCAAAATAGTTGCAGAAACAGAAATCTCAAAACCGTTGGGCTTTTTCTCTTTTTTTCGCGTTTGGCAGCGTTCACTCTAAATTTGCCGCCTAAAACGGACTCGTTTCTGTCCACAGCCAAAGCTTTTATCACACAAAAATTGCTATATATGACAGCTAAAACCGTATTTGTTACATTTTAGCAGTGTTGACCCCGAGTTTTTACTGCAAAAAAAAGATAATAGCAAAATCTCAAAGTATGTGCGAGTCCCCTAATATGGACCACCTTCAACAAATCGAAGAAAATAAAAGCTAAAGGCTATTTTCATTAATTCATTAAGACGCTTGCTGGAAATAACTTATAACTAGCCCTCGAGATTTAAAAAAATGCAACAAAAAGTCTTCTTTTCGTGGAAGTTGATAAATTCACTTATTTTCACTCTGTTTTTGATAAGCTTCTTTAGTTTCCTGGTGTGCTTCAAATAATGCTCTCATCAACCCGAAACAGATAAATCTAGAGCATATTTTAATTAGGCTGACTTGTACACTAAGTAGTATCATGTTATTTTGAAATATAGGGGGCTTTTTACAGTGATTCGTGAAGGCCGCTTCACTGGTCCATATTAGGTGCTCAGGCTCCTAATATGGACCCTTTGTGATTTTTTTCTGTATTTAATTTTTGCTGAATGTCTTTCAAAGCTATTTCACTCTAATTAGGCCTAACGGTTAACCTAAGAGAGAAGGACTACCAAACACAAAATGAAACTTCTTCGCAAGAAAACAAGCTAGTTATCAGCATGAAACAAAAAGTGGTCCATATTAGGAGCCCTTCCCCTACGTCTGCTGACACATGCGTTTTGCCTGTTTCTACTTTTAACTATGCAAGTTTTCCTTGTAAAAACTATTTGAGATTTGTGGTTTCAGTGATTACATTATAATTAAATTTGACATTATCACTGGCATCAGGGGCAAAGAAATGACATGACAGAAGTAAGCATCAAACATCACACTGAAGCAAAAGACTGCATGAAATGTTTGTCACCAATGTTTTCTCACCTTGGCTTCTAAACAAAGACTGCTTAGCTTGTCAGTGATTGCTCTGTCGCAAAATCATCTTGCCCCTCCCGTCGCGATATAACCTTCGTGGTTGAAAACGACGTTAAACACCAAATAAAGAAAGAAAGAATCTTGCCCCTGTCGCCGTAAAATAAATCTTGCCCATGTCACAACAAAATCTTGCCCTGGTGCATAATGTTCTTGTCCTGTCGCAAAACAAATCTTGCCCTGTCGCACAATCATCTTGCCATGTCGCAAAATTGCAACAATTCCACAGGTACACAATATACTTTTAAGATTCGAATTCCCGCCTTGTCGGATTTTAATGATACATCTGCATTCACCCCTTCCCCGTCCCACCCCACCCCAGACCCTTCCTCCCTCTCTTCGCTTTGCGAGATCAACACGATAACATGCATGGTCTGGACAGCCGTTTATGACTGATACGCCTCATCAACGTAATCACAACTAGCTCATCAAAACGGCCTGCACTTTTGGCAAGCAGGGCAATAAAAAGAAACAGCCATTCTGACTGGTCAATTGGCAGCGACTGCAGCCAATCAGGTCTCTTTTTACACCTAATCTTTCTGCCTCTCATCGCTCGTTTTATTGGGCCATCTGTTTTGTGCCACGGAAGCCTGTTGGTGTAATAATCATCATAACAACACCCTGCCATCGCAGGACAGACTACTTCACAAAGGGCTGTGTTCGCTGTTCTGGGGCCGCGTGCATGAAAGACGCGTATCGAGAACGCTCAGTCACAACTGACGGGGTCATATCAAGAGATTCGAAGTGATAACGCATGAAGGCAGCAGTTGTTAAAGAAACCTAACACTATTCGAGATAGCATAGACTGTATAATGAATGAGATAATAAATCTCTCAATTCTGTCTGTTGCATGATGTAGGCCATGTAATGAGTGTCATAATAAACTCTTCATTCTGTCTGTTTTGTCATCTGACATACGATGAGTTTGATTACACAGCTGTATACTCAGTTTTACAACCCCGACGTACCTTTGATGTGATAATGGAACGGAGCGTTACTGATGAATAAGAATTAAAGCATCTATTCAGTAAATTAAGGGTGTCAGCAATGTCATGTCTCACAAAAAAAAGGACAAAATGAATCAAGTACTGAGTCATGAAGTTTGAGTCAACTGTCGGTGTAAAAACCGAAAATCTGTTTTTCTGTGCTCATGGGCTACTACACGTATGTATAAAATTAATGTCCATTCACATTACTTACGGCGGGGATGTCGGCCTAGCTCAGTCGGTAGCGCGCTGGATTTGTATCCATGGGCCGCTGTCAGCGTGAGTTCGTCCCCACGTACGGCAAGAGATTTATTTCTCAGAGTCAACTTTGTGTGCAGACTCTCCTCGGTGTCCGAACACCCCCGTGTGTACACGCAAGCACAAGACCAAGTGCGCACGAAAAAGATCCTGTAATCCATGTCAGAGTTCGGTGGGTTATAGAAACACGAAAATACTCAGAATGCTTCATCCGAAAACGGCGTATGGTCCGAAAACGGCGTATGGCTGCCTAAATGGTGGGGTAAAAAACGGTCATACACGTAAAATTCCACTCGTGCAAAAAACACGAGTGTACGTGGGAGTTTCAGCCCACGAACGCAGAAGAAGAAGAAGAAGAAGAAGAAGAAAAAGAAGATTTCTTACGCGTGGACTTTTACGTGTAAGGCAGTTTGCTTTCCATTGAGGTAATTATATTCCGTCTCTGGGGTTTAATCTCTAATTCTACCCAGAGAGTCATTAAGACAGTCCCCATGCATGAAAACATTTCTTTTTTTAAAAAAGCTGAGGCCAAAATCATGACAAGAAAAACGATGATCGTAAAACCAGCCCCAGTCAGATCGAACGGCGGAGGAAGGAGACTGCTCGAGACAGCAACGATTTCATTTCAGCTCATTACAATTCTTAGCACAACCTGTCAATCACTGCGTGTGGCAGGTGGGCGGAGCCTGGGCCGCGCTTGACGTAACTCTATATAATGGAATCATAACATCTCGCTCCGTATCCATTGCACGCTGGCGAGACCGTGCACACTGCGCCAGAGTCGGCACATGGGATGAAATCGGAGCCACAACGTTTTGTATGATGGCCCGATGGTGCCACAACGCAGCGATTTCACCCGGTGAGGGATTATACTTCCTGCTCTAATGATTTCAGGGTCAAGAATGCTGCATCTTCGCTAGAAGTGTCATGTTCCCTAGATATGTTGAGGCAACGAACCGTGTTCTGTAAGCTTAAGGGAAAAGTGTTCGTGGATACTCCTCTGGTCCATTATTGAGTTCATCAGAGACGACAACCGCTCCAATTTCTCCCCATGTGAACCCCCCCCCCCCTCTCCTTCCCATCCACCATGCACACCCCCCCCCCCCCCCAGCACCCCCACAATGCGAGCAACAAGAACTTGCTGTAAGTAAGTTAGAACAGCATGGATTTAATGCTGCAATCCTTGAGTTTCGAGATACAGTTCGAGTTTCAATTCTTCTCGCTGAATTCTCACTCATGTGGGAGGGAATCACGTTGGAATATAAAACAAAACACCAACAAACAATTATAGTCCCAAGCATAGAACTAGAAGTTATAAAAATGTATTCAATTTTAGCTTAAAATTACTTCATCAGCTCACTCCACATGTTATTACACCCCCGGTATAGGGCTGTGTATAGGATTCGGTCGATGTGTTTGTTTGTTTGTTTGTGTTCGCATATAGATCTCAAGAATGAACGGACCGATCGTCACCAAACTTGGTGAACAGGTTCTATACATTCCCGAGACGGTCCTTACAAAAATTGGGACCAGTCAAACACACGGTTAGGGAGTTATTGGTGGATTAAGATTCTACAAGGACTTATAGAGGGACATATTAATGGTCAAAGGGAAATAACCTTCTCAGTTGGTGGCAGTGAGAATGGTAAGGACGGGGGTGTTTTTCCTACCTCGGAGGAATTTCTTGTTTTATTTGTGACAATAGCGACACAACAAAAGTGGAACGCGTACATTTCCAGCTTATCTATTTATTCAGCCTATTCACGGTCGATCACTCAAAGTAATTATGCACAGGTTTTATAAACATCCGTTGACACGACTAATTATTTGTTCAACTCGGACAAGGGGTTTGTTTAGCAAAACTCGAGAAAGAAGGCTATATAAATTCGGCATCGCGCAATTTTACGAGTTAAGTTACCTCCATCCCCGTAAAAAAACAAATACAAACATCACATGTATCCCCATTGATTTGCCCAGTTTATCGACAAGGGATAACAGCATTCTCTCACTTAGACACATACATGGAGAAACCTACAGCCTGGCTGCTTTCCGTCAGTGCAGGGTGGGCTGTTTTATAACTGATTGTGCACATTGACATCAGTTACTATACATTGATTCGTCAACAACAACAACAACAACAACAACAACAACAACAACAACAACAACAACAACAACAACAACAACAACAACAACAACAACAACAACAACAACAACAACAACAACAACAACAACAACAACAACAACAAGATTCGAACAGATAAACATGTAAAGTGAAAACAAAATCGATACGTCTACTCGTCTCTCTCTCTCTCTCTCTCTCTTTCTCTCTCTCTCTTTCTTTCTCTCTCTCTCTCTCTCTCTCTCTCTCTCTCTCTCTCTCTCTCTCTCTCTCTCTCTCTCTCTCTCTCTCTCTCTCTCTCTCTCCCCCTCTCTCTCTCTCATTCTCTCTCTATCTCTCACTCTCCCCCTCTCTCTCACTTTCCCCCTCCCTCCCTCCCTCTCTCCCTCCCTATCTCTTACTCGCTAACACCATCAATATTATATATGTATTCTAAAACTGATTTTTGTTTTGATGTACAATTTTCATTCAATTTTCTTTTCATGTTTACTTGCTTTTCATTTAAACTGTACCCTCCCCAATCACATAATTCACCTCCCCCTCCTTCCTTCCTTTACTGTCTTTCTTTATCATCATTATGCAACGTTCATTACGTTATTAATAGATTTGGTTTATTGAGACAAATTTTTCAGCCGTTACCGCCTTATGTTGTACTGTCATGCAGGAACACCACTATAAGCTTCTAGCTTGTTGCTGTTTCTGTGAACTTTGTATACATGTCATGATTGTAACCTTTGTTAAAATAAACTTATGTTTAACAACAAGATCCTACTCTCCAGAGCAAGCTACAGGGCTTTAGATTGTTGGTATATGTTGCACATTGACATCAGTGTCAGTTACTATTCATTGATTCAACAACAACAACAACAACAACAACAACAACAACAACAACAACAACAACAACAACAACAACAACAACAACAACAACAACAACAACAACAACAACAACAACAACAACAACATCCTACTCTCCAGAGCAAGCTGCATGCAAGGCTTTAGATTGTTGGTATAATTATGCTCAGTGCAATGATGCTCTTATTTCTGGCATAGACCCCCCTCCCCGCCCCGCCAATTTAACACTCCCTCCCTTCCAAGACCACGTTTTCTCAAATGTTCTGTTCACAACCTCTGTAAATTTACCCCATGGATATCAAAATTCCCACCGTTTTTAAGACCTGATTTTCTCAGATTTGGGGAGTTGTTAAAAGGGCCGGGTTCCACTGTAAAATCCGGGACGGACAGATCTACATCCAGGTGGTGTGCACGGAAAAGCAGGTATCTTTAACAGCTACGCAATTCAAATCATTGACTGCAGTTGTGCTATTCCGAAATACACAGATGCCTCGTTGAGTTTGAATGGAGTTGAAAAACGCAGTTGTTTGCAAAGAGACTTACCTGAAATGGGACACATCATGACAGCTATTATCCGTGGGATCAGGAAGCGTACACCGTTCTTTTCATCAGCTCCAGCAAAATACACTTTACAATTTGTGAGATTACTGCCTTCATAAACGAGTCATAGGATAGGGGAAATAGTGCGTTATGGTAACTATCCATTCAGATACTTTAGGAATTAGCAACTGTCATGTGCGTGCTTAAAGGCACAGTCCTTCCCGAGCATGTACACGATTTGGCTCACACTCTCAGATCTGGCCAAGCTTTTAAATGAGGTAAATCCACCCGTTCACTTGCACACATACGACAAATTAACATCCTCACAACGCCTAGGCTTTATGTGAATGAATGTATTAAAAGCCACAAGATGTTTTCTTTATATAAGAAATTAAAATATTAAAAAATCCTATATTCTTCACAGCGAGCAGCCAGGATGCTGACTTTGGGTATGTGTCTAAATGGAGATACATATTTACCTATCCCATTGCAAAAGCCTGCCCTGCAGCTTTAAGATGGTGAGCCGAATCGTTTAGGCCTAAAAAAAATAGGTGTGGTTACGGTAACCCGACCTACCATATTTTTAGGGGCCAACCCTATAACTTTTTATTACATTTGTCAAATAAAAACAAGAAAAAAAAACCACCCGGGTGCAGAAAACGCAATGAAAGCGAAAGCGCTCGAGTCGCACACTTATTTCCCTGTCAAGTAGGTTTAATTTGTACACATTAGAAAAAAAAGTTTAAAAAAAAAAGTGATTGCCTACCTTCCTACCCTATTTTTTTTGGCTATGTTACCTTAACCACACCTATTTTTTTGTGGGCGTTACACAAGAAGGACTGTGCCTTTAAAATGCCACGTTTCAGAAATTTTCCTTTTCCAAATCACAGTGTATAGCCTATATTTCTGGTTCGCCCTTTAGAGTTGTGTGGTGCGCCTTTGCTTTGTCCTCGGTGCTCAACTTCCAACTAAATAATGTGACTGTGACAAACATAGCACATACACTTTTTTCCCCTTCAAAAAAAAGTGTTTATGTCACGTACAGGATGCTGAACAACATATTTATTAAATACAAAAATAACGGGATAATATCGGACTTTAACATTAACATCAGTCTAGTTGTTTGGGGTTCCGTTCTATTCTGTCAGCTTTCCGTATGTAATTAATGGCATGCAAAATACAGGAATTCATCTCTAAATTGTATGCATCAGGGTCAGCCACTCGAACATTAAGAAAGTACTTTTACAAAGTCTTTACAAATCTCATGTCATACAGTTCGTAAAGAAGAGTCGAGTTTCTACGTCTTCAATCATGTGGTTTTCTTTTGTCCATCTGTAACTGAAATAAGAGGACGATCCATTTATTAAACGACATCGTGGAGCAATGGAGAAAGATTAATTGGTGCTTGAATAACTCAGTTGTCGGGTTAAAAAGATATGGCATTTCAAAAGGAACAAAAGGCGTATAAAAGATTATACACGGATGTATAATCGTATTTCTGACGTGTACCCATGCAAACTCGATGTAGTGCAAGCAATTTGAAAAGCATACATAACGCGGGAAATTTGTTTGTCATATCATATCTCTATAAGCATGATTTTAGTTCTGCTACAGCAGCAATAAAAATAAACATTTTGTTTTAGGTGTACAGTTTTCTCAATACAAAAAACAACTACAGTAGAACTGAAAATTATGTTTCTTAACAAATACAAGATCTTGCATGGTAAACGACATTTCACCACCCACCTCGCACCACCAACATCCACACCCCCACTCCACCCACCCACCCTTCCTTCTCGCTCTTTCCTCAACCACCCGGTCCTAGAATTAGTCTTCCTTCTTTTTTTCCCCTCCGGTGTTGTCACCTTTGTTACACTCTTCCCCCTCCAAACAGTAATCGGCATTACAAGGGAACACAGAGAATAACTGTCAGAGCTGAAAATGACGAGGCTATCCGAAAACCCGTGGGGAGGGAGATGCGGTATTGTACAGAACGACGGCACGAAGCACATTTCATAAAACGTATTGGCCATAATAACAAATCACACCGGTTGCTATTTTACTCCCAAATTCAAAGAAAGGGAGAAAAACGCGTAAAAAGGGAAGCTGAAATGAAACTCAGAAAGAGAGAGAAAGAAGGGGGAAAAGAGCGAAAGGCGAAATTATTCCCTCCGATTCTTTTTTTTCCCCTCATGTCCCCTACTGTTAGGGTGCTGATGAGTAGGGGAGGCCCCTTACAAACCGCGATCATATTTCTCGCTGTGGTTGCCTCACAAAAAGCCCTAAGGTCGCCATCATTAACATCCGGGTTCTTTACCGAACGTACCATTCCTCGGATCAACCCATTATCCACTGGCAATTGACGACTGTCAGGCATGGTTGCACTGTTCATGCACAAAAAAGAGACTGGATATATGTTTCAAAAATTAATGCAGGGGGCCTTCAACACGAAAGGATTCAAACGAAAAATGATGTCGTTAAAATGAATGGATAAAGAGAGAGAGAGAGAGAGAGAGAGAGAGAGAGAGAGAGAGAGAGAGAGAGAGAGAGAGAGAAAGAGAGAGAGAGAGAGAGAGAGAGAGAGAGAGAGAGAGAGAGAGAGAGAGAGAGAGAGAGAGAGAGAGAGAGAGAGAGAGAGAGTCAAACCTGACAAAAACACCAACACAAAAATACACTGGATACACTACGCGGTCCTTGATCGCTTT
Source organism: Littorina saxatilis (assembly GCF_037325665.1). Classification (NCBI taxonomy): domain Eukaryota; kingdom Metazoa; phylum Mollusca; class Gastropoda; order Littorinimorpha; family Littorinidae; genus Littorina; species Littorina saxatilis. The sequence goes on along the minus strand of NC_090250.1, from coordinate 50,447,924 downwards.
CAACAATATTTCCTTATGTCGAGCAAACCCAATGTCAGTATGCGCAATAATAACACACACACACACACACACACACACACACACACACACACACACACACACACACACTTTAATGTATAAACATAGGCCTACCAAATGTTTTTGAGAAATAAAACGGTATACATGCATCAGTGCACACATTTTGTAAATTGGCTATCTTTTCAGCTGAATGTCCACAACTGAATATGCGCACTTACAAGGGCCTTGTGAATCCAGAGACTCGAAAGACCCACAACTAACCAAAGGATAATGCATTTGTGTTTTTCGTCAAACATGTCGTTCAGCATCCTTTGCTTCATACTGGACTTCGCATTTTGTTTATGATTATTATTAATAAAGGGAGAAAAAAAAGTCCAATACATACTGGGCTTTTTTGTGCGCTGCAAAATGATATATAAAGCGACGACCATGCACCATAATTATACAAGAGGAAGCGGTGGGAAAGTAGGATACAAGAATGGGAACCACACAGTCTCATCTTAATTCACGCCCATCGCGCTGTCCGCTATTGAAGCTTCAAACCAAACGTTTTCCCTTCCAAGTCCAAGGATTGAATACCTTCAATTTTTCATGATCAGCGCTTCCTCATCCACCCGACCTCACTATAATACATTCCACCTTTTTTTTTTACACGCCTCCAACAGAAAGAGCTAGCATACTTTTTTTTATTAAAGAGAAAAATGAAATAGTCTCCGGTCTGCGAGACAGGAGTATAAAAAGAAAAAGGCCTGTCGCGCCCCATGACAGTACACATAATTGTAGACACCACGTCCTTGGCTGGGGGCGTGAGTATTTACCGAGCAATGGAAATACAACTTTCCCACTCTATCAAAACCGGGTGGGGGAGAGCCGAGAAAAGCAACAGAAAGAAGCAAATAGACGGAGCGGACTTTAGGGGAGTCCTTCGCTCTATTTGCACAGGCCGGGGAGAAAGGAATCATACCTTTTCCTATGACGATAAATGCGCCTTTTTATTAGGTGAGTATCCGGCTTGGCATGAAAATGAGCGAGGGTTTAAAAGCCTTTGTGATGTACTGTCTGTCTGTCGGACAGTCTGTCGAAGGGGAGTAGAGAAACAGCGCAACATGTGTTTGGCTTGTTCAGTTGTTGTACGGTGCATGTTGTTGTTGCACTTGTACACCTGTTTCCGTACACCGTGTCCTGTTCACATGGTCGATCTTACAACCAACTTACAACCAACTTTCATGCAACCGACTTTCAATCGTTGCTTTACACGGGATGTAACTAAATACAATTACCTGTAAGAAAGATATTGTTATTGTAATTTAGTCCAACCTACCGTACTTTTCAACGGTCATTGATCAAAGGTGTCACACATGATCGAGGTGATGATCGTTCAATCAATATTGCACACTTTGGGCACTCTGACATGGAAAAGGAGGAGATGCATGCACGCTAGTGGTGATGGGCAGAGGGAAGGGTGGTGAATGTATACAGATAAAGAATGAACCCGTGCTTAGCACGAGTAGTTAAAACAAGAGGGTGTGTGTGTGTAGGTGTGTGTGTGTGTGTGTGTGTGTATGTGTGTGTGTGTGTGTGTGTGTGTGTGTGTGTGTGTGTGTGTGTGTGTGTGTATGTGCGTGTGTGTGAGTGTGAGTGTGAGCCTGTGTGTGTGTGTACATGTGTGTGTGTGTGTGTGTGTGTGTGTGTGTGTGTGTGTGTGTGTGTGTGTGTGTGTGTGTGTGTGTGTGTGTGTGTGTGTGTGTGTGTGCGCGTGTCTATATGTCTGTCTGTCTCACTGCCATTCTGTCTGTCTCAGTGTCTGCATGTCAGTCAATACCTACATGCCACCGACCGATGACTCCTGGAGAGTCAAAAACAAGGACAGGATTAAACTTTAACGCATGCCACTGTCAAACAAGAAAACTCAAAACCAAAACAAAATCACAACCTCATGCAGCTATACATATAAAACAGTCCGCGTGCAGCATGCACAAACCGTTTCCCACACCTTCAAACCCTACAATCAACACGTGCAACACTATACACTGCACAGTCTCTCCCCGTGTCCCTTTGTCTCCCGTCAACAGGTGTCACCGTGGGTTCTATACCTACAAAGCGGACACAACTGTCCCCTTATAGCCTCGCTATACAAAGGGACACTTCGTGGAACTGGACCCCTCAGGGGAGGGGCAGGAGTAAACCCCATAGATTTTCTTGTCTTTCTTTCTACTTTTTGTCTCACTTTTTTGTGTTTTCTTTTTTCTTCTTTTCCCTTTTTTTTTTTTTGATAAAGAAAGAAGGTAATGGGAAAAGAAAGAGAAAGGAAAGTTAAAGAACAAAACAGGAGAAGCAAGATCAAAGAAAATAAAAATAAACAAATAACGAACATGAAAGACGATAAAAGTAGAACAGGAGAAGACAAATGAAAGAGAGAAAAATAAAGAAATAATGAAATAGAAGTGGACTTGAACCCTCTCTTAGACATTATATTAGTCTCATTCCCCATATAGTGACCATGCTTATCATCTAACACACACCTCGCCCCCCCCCCCCCCCCCCCCCCTCCCGACCCAGCCCCACCACCCTGTCCCTCCCCCCTCTCTCTCTCTCTCTCTCTCTCTCTCTCTCTCTCTCTCTCTCAATTTCTCTCTGACTCTCACTCTCTCTCAATTTCTCTCTCTCTCTCTCAATTTCTCTCTCTCTCTCTCAATTTCTCTCTCTCTCTCTCTCAATTTCTCTCTCTCTCTCTCTCAATTTCTCTCTCTCTCTCACTCTCTCTCAATTTCTCTCTCTCTCTCTCTCTCTCTCTCTCTCTCTCTGTCTCTCTCTCTCTCTCTCTCTCTCTCTCAATTTCTCTCTCTCGACACTCCTACTCTATGTTCACGCCTTCCCCCCTCATGTCTCAAATTAAGAAAAGCAAACAATCCCAATGCTGCTCCTCTCCAGCCCAATCGTTACGACAAGAACAACAAAACGATTTTCATGCTCCCCACTCACCTCAAGGGAAAAAACACTGCGCTAATCATCTCCCCTGGCGACGCTTAAGTTGTATTTGTCATGGCCAAGTTTTGCCCAATGAACGAGCTACGCGTCTGATTCCGAATGGGTTTTGTCCGTAATTGAGTATTTCTGTTCCCCGTTCGGCCGCTAACCAGCGCCAACATTAAACCGCTTCATGATTTCTTTCATTCCGATTGAAAGCTTTATGGGAATCAATAGGAGAATTGTTCCTAACACATGTAGCATCATTTGGCACAATTGAAACGAAGCGTTGCATCGATCGCCTCGAGAGCAGGGACATAACCTGCCACTAGAGCAGGAACAACCAAAGTATATTTTGCCGATTGATTTGCCCAGCAGACTCGGCAAAACAGACACACACACAGAGAAATATGAGGGCCATAATTGATTTCAGCGCACATCCGCGACAGCAAAAACAAATTAATGGACAACTTGTCAAGAGTTTAGTGGTTCAGTTTTAGTTCCTTTTTTTTTCTGTTTGATTTTAGCCATTGTTGAGTCCATTTGCGCGGGCGCTTAAAATAACTGACGATGTCGAGGTTTAAAGGTGGAATGCTCTACATGCACACAAAGACGAATAAATACTTTTATTAAACTATCGGAATTATTCTGAGTATAAGTGGCAGACAAAGCGCAAATTTACACAATATATCCAAATGTTTTCTGGGAAACAAAAATGGAAATACCCATGCACAGAAAAAAAGGTTAAGGCGTGCAAAATGTGTATACAGTTTCTTATTGTAACATGGTCTTTCACTGAGAACAGAATGACAAACATATATCAAAATTACCTGTTACCTAAATCTACGATTAAATAACTGAAGAAGAGGGTAAAAATGAACTGAGTTTTACCAGCATGGATTTAAAAATGTGGACAGTCATGCAAATATTGACAGTGTAAAACCATTCTTCCACTTCAACACACCAAAAACTCTGCAGCTACACTGCTTCCCCATGGATATACTTTCAAGAAATAATTTCTGAATAGCCAAGTGTGGCTTTAACTCATTGTCTCCCAGGTTCGGATATATCCGTACCCACTCGTATGGCTGTATCTGACCAGGTACAGATACATCCGCTCAGACTGTCAGCTTCAGTCGCTTCCTGTAACATCGATCTAACGCCTGCATTCCAGCGTGTTGATACACAGTTACTACACAGTTTCTACAATTGTGAGTGACCTGCTGCAGCACAGCTGGTCTCGGCTAAAAAAACAAAAACGTGGTCAACATAGGTGAGGTAGAAAGTGTTCAAGAAAATATTTATAAAACAATAGCAATGCATTATGTCTGCAGAAAGCAGTCAGAGTGGAGAGTTTTGGTACGTGTCCAAATGGAGAGATGGACTTATTCCATGGGCAGATCTGAGAAGGTGATCCAGTTCGTTCATACGAGAAGGAGTGTGTCTTTAAGCGTGACGGGTTTTCAACCTCCCTATATTATATATATATATATACAGCTTGAATGCTGTACTAACGTGAAATAGATCAGCGATTTTACACGTACAACAGAATACTTCTCGCTGTTCTGTGACTGCACCCCCCCCCCCCCCCCCCCCCCCCCCGCGGGTTAGGGGGAAGACGCTCCCCCAGCATGTCGTAAGAGGCGACTAACGGGTTCTGTTTCTCCTTTTACCCTTGTTAAGTGTTTCTTGTATAGAATATAGTCAATTTTTGTCAAGATTTTAGTCAAGCAGTATGTAAGAAATGTTAAGTCCTTTGTACTGGAAACTTGCATTCTCCCAGTAAGGTCATATATTGTACTACGTTGCAAGCCCATGGAGCAATTTTTTTTATTAGTGCTTTTGTGAACAAGACACAATTAACAAGTGGCTCTATCCCATCCCCCCCCCCCCTTTCCCCGTCGCGATATAACCTTGAACGGTTGAAAACGACGTTAAACACCAAATAAAGAAAGAAAGAAAATGTGACTGCACTGCAATTGTATGTGTGAGTGCGTGTATGTGTGAGTGCGTGTATGTGTGAGTGCGTGTATGTGTGAGTGCGTGCATATACACCCGTGCATGCATGTGCCGGAGGATGGTTGGCAGCAGAGTCATTTTATGCCCAAGGTCAGGGCCGGACCCAGGGGGGGTTCCAGGGGTTCCGGAACCCCACCCCTGGAAAAAGCATATACCTTGCTTTGAGTGTTTGGTTTTTTTAAAAATAAATTTTGTGTGTATCTCTAACAAATTTTATTCAATGTGAAATCCGATGAGAAAAAGGTACCCTACCCCCCCCCCCCCACCAACTCACACTGACAGGCCCCCACACTTACAGTACGCTTGTCAGCCAGGCAGCCTGAAATAAGGCCCAATGCACTTAACCAACAGTTAATATATGAATATATGAAGTATTTTGTTACTGTTGAAAATGTGTAATTTTGATTCCCAATTGCAAGGAAAGACCAAAAAATGACCTCACAAATGCAAAATTTTCTCGGCCCCCCAGACCCCCAGCGGGGCATTGCCCCTGCACCCCACCGGGGCCTAGGCGGCCCCTGGACCCCTGCCTTCAGTTGGACCCCCCCCCCCCCCCCTCAAACGAACTTGGTCCGGCCCTGCAAGGTCATTCAGTTTTTACTTTGGCGACATTTACAGCAAAATAGTCACTCTCTGCGCTGTTCCGTTCAGAAACCATGCACGGACACAAACCAATTTCTGCCGCTTCAGACATAATTACAGCGCGGGCACACTTCAAAACTAGTCACGTCGCGCTATTCTACGCACGATGATCATCAGCGCATGCGACTCAGACAACGATGTTACAGAAACTCATATTTCGATCGCGACAAACTTTCGGCGCATGAGCGCGTTTCGAAAATAATGAGTGAGTTTTCACTGTGTGCAAGAAGCCAAACGCGCTTTTCTAGCGGGGAAGGCTACCGCGCGCTAGGCGTCTGTCGGAGGTAATTATCCAGGCACGATCGGCGATGATACAATAATTATCTCCTTGCTGAAACAATGATTAACTCTCTGCTGAAACAATGATTGACTCTTCGCTCAGAACGTGATGAAATCCTTGTTGATAGCGAGAGTCTAAGCAGTTCTTTGCTGGAAATAAAATACCGCAAAAGAGAACACACGCTTTGCTGGATCCCGTGTGAATTACCCACTCTCCCATCCCCACCAACGCACGCACGCAAACACACAATACAATGAGCAAGGGAAAATTGGTTCATCAGACGGAGACTGAAAATCCAAATATTTTATCATGTTGTCGAAAGAGAAAGTTAAAAAAGCAAAAAGGAGAACACTCAGGGAAAAAGGTGGAAAGCAAAGGATATAATTATTATGGCGAGACAAAAATTCAAGAAAATCCATCAATATAATTATATACATCTTCTTTTAAAAATGCAAGCTGCATGGTTACTTTTCTTTTCAATCAAACAAGAATAATTTATTTAACACAGGGTAAAAGCAACCCATACAGGTAAACATTGACAACAACAATTAACGTGCACCTTGAACAGACCAAATACAAAGACCCCTTCCTCTCTCTCTCTCTGTCTCTCTCTCTCTCTCGCTCTCTCTCTGTCTGTCTGTCTGTCTCTCTCTCTCTCGCTCTCTCTCTCTCTCTCTCTCTCTCTCTCTCTCTCTCTCTCTCTCTCTCTCTCTCTCTCTCGTTTCAGTCTGTACATGTGTGTGAGTGTGTGCGCGAGTGTGTGTGTTTGTGTGTGTGGGGGGTGAGTCCGTGCGTGGGCGCGTGTGTGTGTAAGTGTTTGTGTGTGTGCGAGTGTGTGTGTGTGTGTTTGTGTGTGTGGGGGGTGAGTCCGTGCGTGGGCGTGTGTGTGTATGTGTGTGTGTGCGTGTGCGTGTGCGTGTGCGTGTGCGTGTGTGCGTGTGTGTGTGTGTGTGTGTGTGGTGTATACACGCATGTGTGTAAAATGACAAACATTTTCTTAAAATTGCCCCTGAAGTGAAATGTAATTTGATTTATGATACTGCATAGAATTAAGTCCTTCCCCAAAACGACAACCAGGCAGCATCAAGAGCAAAAACGACAATCCCTAGATTAACACGGCAACGCTAATGAAACATAATATTTATGTTTTGACAACAGTGCGCTTCTGTGTATAACACTGACTGAGGTTTTCTTTCCTAATGTTCTCACTATTCAAGCACCGTTTATGTAAATTCATCGGGGAAGAAAAAAAACCCGCACATTAAACTATCTTTAAAACAAGTTTTAAAAAGTCATGGGAAAAAATTGAAAGACGCACTTGAGACAAAATGTCAGAATATCCGTCTTTTGAAGAACGTGAACATGCAAAAATCAATGACAGCTGGAATAGTTTTGTTCATGTTGTTTTTTCAAAGTCAAGAATGTGTTGTTGTTGGTTATTTTAGATTTTTTGTAACTCATACACAATGCCATATGTTATTATTTTATGGCATTGAAGTCGCTTTAATCTTCTCAGCAACAAAACACGTCACTTTCGGTTGATCCTCTGATTTTATCTTCTTTTTACATTTAGTCAAGTTTTGATTTTTTTGGTTAGAATTACGTTTTCAGCCATCCACGCCGCCCATAAAAGCGTAAAAATGCAGAAAGAAATTTCGTTTGTTTGTTTGATCTGGTGCATAATGTTTATTAGGCCCTTACGCAATGACTCAGAGATGCCTTTTTGATTTCTTATTTTTTTTATTTTTTTTTTGGTGGGGGGGGGGGGGGATTTTCTCCTGCATGTTCACCATTTTATACGGATGTGTACATCCTAAAACTATCATCTATTTCACTTCCCCTCTCCTCCTCCACCCTCCCTCACCCATGCGTTGGCCATTTGACACTTGAAGTGCAATTGACAACGGCTTGCCAGAATGTGTGCCTGCTAACATCTGTGTTTGACGTCCACCTGTGACGCAACACCGCGACCCCTAAAACTGGACACTCACCACCCCCAGCTTACTCTGCAGAACGCATATTTTATCACGCTCGGGTAAGTGTAATATAGTGTGTTTATCACCCTCTGATCGCCCAGATATTCATTCAGTAAGTATATGCATTATATCATCCTCCGATACCTGCCTGTATATACTATATTACATAGTTATCGCCCTCCGATCACTCGGATAATATACGTATGCGTTATATCACCCATCCCCAATAACTGTTAATAGAATGACATGCACCTGGATGTCACGTTGTGTACACAGATTGTGGTGGGTAGGTATGGCGGTTTCAGCGGACTGATAAATAAAATACCGTGTTATCGGGAGGTTGGGTTATATCAGTAATCGCTTTAACTGGACGTGTGAGCGTAAATCGGAAGATGGTCAAAGGTATGATTAATGGCTTACTCGTCACAGATTTTGTTTCCCCCAAAACAAGAGTGGAGTCTGAGGCACGGGGGAGAGGGAAGAACATAGATATCTGATAACGATTTTTTGTCAAAAGAAGTAGAAAAAACGAATCCATTATTACCAAACTAATTATGGTACATATTGACATTATTTGCTGCGAACGCCAAGAAGAAGAAGACATTATTTGTCACTGTCCACGACAGAGGTTTTTTTTAAAATTTTTTAAACTGAACCAGCGAAAACTTTTCTTGTATGCATTGTGTGTTTGTGTGTTAGTTCACTTCAATTATTTTCTTCCGTTCTTCCTTTTCTGTTCCGTCTATTTTGTGTTGCAGCAGTGTATTGAAACCAGCTGTGCCAACTGAACGCAGACTTTGTGTAATAGTATGCAACCATAACAAAAATAAACAAGCAGGCAGAGAGCCTTTCAAAAGGCTACCCCTTATCTAACAAAGTCCGGGAAAGCGATACAGCCTTATCAGACAATCCTCCCAATCCTCTTGAGTCGGAAACACTGACCGATTCGGAGACTTCATCAATATCTGTGCGGGGTTGTTTGTTTTGGAGCTTTTCGTGAGAACAGCGCAAAGAATTTCTTATCAAGTCTAAATGCTTGTTTTGCAGAATGTAGACTATCTTCCGAAGTGACACATATCTGTTTAGTGCACACATGTTGTTTCAGGCGGTATTGCTCAGCCATGCATGCTGCATGAGGTATTAGGCCTAAAAAAAAAATAGGTGTGGTTACGGTAACCCGACCTACCCTATTTTTAGGGGCCGACCCTATAACTTTTTATTACATTTGTCAAAAAAACACACAAAAAAACGAGTGCAGGAAACGCAATGAAAGCGAAATCGCCCGAGTCGCGCACTCATTTCCCTGTCAAGTAGGTTTAATTTGTACACATTAGAAAAAAAAAGTTTAAAAAAAAAAGTGATTGCCTACCTTCCTACCCTATTTTTTTTGGCTATGTTACCGTAACCACACCTATTTTGTTTTTGGCCTTACATGTTCAGGGCCGGACCAAATGAGTTGTAAGGGAGGGGTTCCTCCTTTTTGGGGGGGGCAAATCAGCGAAGTGGCGAAGCCACAAGCGCGCGCCTGCTTACTAGGGGGG